>NC_067165.1:26124800-26359800 GCF_903995435.1 Acomys russatus
ATTAAGATGCTTAGGTCTCAGCACGAGTTTCTTTGATTGCTTAAGACACTATGCTATTGGGCGTATTAACGCTTCCATTTGGGTCTCTGTTACCATGATTGCCAATCTGTCCCGAATGCAGTAAGTAAATCCCATGATGGCGGACATCTACATTTTCCAGGCATAAAGATCTAAGAGAACAGCAATCAAACCACGCCCATCATCTCTTTGACATTGTTCTGTTATGTCCTAAGAGTGATTCTCCAAACACAAACTTACACTGCTTATAAAACACTGATAAAAATTATACTGCTGTTACTGATTTTGGTTTTTTTTTTGGGGGGGGGGGGGGAGACGGGGTCTCATGTAGTCCCAGCTGGCCTTGAACATACTATTGTAGCCAAGGTTACCCTTGATTCCTGAGCCTTCTGCCTCCAATCCCCAAGAGCTCAGATAACAGGTGTGTGCTACCACAGCTGTCTACAAATATAACCATTTGCTAAGTGCTTTAGACGCATTTTCTGATCCAACTATAAAATGCACCTGATAAGCCTCATTTTTCAGATAAGAAAATGAACCTCAGAGGGCTTAAGTAACTTACCAAGAAGCACGGAGCTAAAAGGAGTGGGATTCAAAGTAAGATGGGCTACCTCATCTATGTGCCTATTGCATAACCCAGTGAGTTCCCAGATTCTCTCAGCCTTAGGAACTCTCTACTCCCTCAACTGCTGGGGACCACAAAGTACTTTTCTTTATGTGTTACACTGCTCTATAAATTTTAAAACTAACCAAAAATTAAGTGTTCATTTATGGAATCTTAAAGAGTAACAATAAACCCACTGGATTTAAAAAAAAAAAACACACATTTATGAAAAATACTAGCAAAGGATGAAAATTTTAAAGCATTTTTTATACTATATTGAAACGTGAACGTAGTTTATGTGCCTGTTCAGGTACGTGGGGAGTAGGGGTGCATGTATATTTGAGAGTGAGCATGTGCACACGTGTGCAGGTCAGAGGTCAACCTTGGGTGTCATTCCTCAGGTGCCTTTCATCTTGTCTTTTTAAAAAATTATTTATGTACATTTGGTATTTGGCCTACAGGTACATTTGTGTGAACGTGTCAGATCCTCTGGAACTGGGGTTGTGAGCTGCCATGTTGGTGCTGGGAATTGAAACTGAGAGTCCTCTGGAAGAGTAGCCAATGCTCTTAACCGCTGAGTCATCATCTCTCCAGCCCCCGCCACCTCACCTTATCTTTTTAGATAGGTTTTTTTCATTGACCTTATTAAGTTAGGCTGGCTGGCCAGTGAGCCCCCAAATCCCCCTGTCTCTGCCCCTCCACTGCTGGGATTACTAGCACGTGCCAGCCCCACCATGCAAGGCTTAGTGCTTCTTCTTTTCACTCTTAAAATGGTTTTTCAAGACAGGGTTTTCTCTGTGTAACAGAGCATATAGAGACTAGGCTGGCCTTGCTTGCCTCTGCCTCCTGAGAGCTGGGACTAAAAGCATGTGCCACCATACTGATCTATGCAAGGCTTTTTATGCAGGTTCTGTGTAGGCTCTGGGATTCTTTCAAGACAAGTGATTTACTGACTGAGCTAGCCCCTCAGTCTAAGAGCAGCTTCTTAAAGAGTAATGAAATGTGAAACCCGAAAACACATCAATGAACTTCTTGTTAAATTACACATTTCAGGTTTCACTGCCCTGCCTTGTATTTTGAGTGGATCTTTTTACTCATGTGTTATTTTATTGTACTTATTTATTTTGGGTTTTCAAGACAGCGTTTCTTTGTGTAGCCCTGGCTATCCCACACTGGCTCTATAGACCAGGCTGGCCTCAAACTCAGAGATCTACCTGTCTCTGCCTCCTGAGTGCTGGGATTAAAGGTATGCACCACCACACCTAGCCTGTGTTATTTTAAAACATTTATATTTCATATATTCATTGGCTGAGTTAATTTATCTAAATGTTGACACATTTTAGCAATCTACATATATTTTAAACTGCATTTATTAAAAAAAAAAAAAACTACTAATCTCAGCTGTACACTGGTGGTGCACACCTTTAATCCTAGCATTTGGGAGGCAGAGGCAGGTGAATCTCTTGAGTTCGAGGCCAGCCTGGTCTATAGCCAGGACAACCAGGGCTACACAAAGAATCCCTGTCTCGAAAAATAAAACAATAATAACAAAAATAAAACAACGAAAACCCACTACTAATTTCAATAGACAAGCCTGTAAGTAACTGGTAAGTGTCAAGATAATCATGGTTTATAAGTTTTCCAAAATCTAATTTTGGGGTCTTCCTATGTTGGCCAAGGCTGGTCCCAAAAAACCTGTAGCCCAAATGATCTTTCTACCTCACCCTCCAGAATATATGGCATTATGAAAGTGTACCAGTATATCGGGCTTAAATTCTAATTTTGGTTTGAATTTTGCAAAAGCACCAAATACTATTAGGTTTTTCTTCTTCATGAAGTTCTGGCTCATCTCCCAACTCCCCCCCTTTTTTTTTAATGTATGCCAAATAGCGAAGTCAGAATGACCATAGACTGTTGGCCTTTTTCTAAGTTTTCCAGTCATGTTATAGGAAAAAGGGGGCTAATTCATTCAGCTCACAGGGCTTTCACTGCTGCACAGAGCTATAATTCATGAATTGGCAGGTAGGGAGATGCTTTAAGTAATTTCATTAAATCATAGACCATCAATGTAAAGTATATTCAAGATTTGATAAAACAAACATTTTATATTATTTCATTAACATTATCTTGGGCTCAGAGTGAAAGCCCAGGCGTACAGTACACTTGCCTGACGTGTTCAAGGAACTAGGTTTAACAACAGCACCTAAGTCAACCAACTTAAAAAAAAAAAATCTTAAAATTTCTGGGCGTGGCAAGGTGTGGTCATTATGCCAGCACTCAGGAGTAGAGGCAGGAGGATCAAGAATCGCAGGTCACTCATACCAGTGAAGAAGAAGGAAGGAAGGAAGGAAGGAAGGAAGGAGGAAGGAAGGAAGGACGGATGGACGGACAGAGGAAGGTTGGTTACTTTTGGTTTTCTGTTTTAATTATTTGTTTACACCATAGCACACGTGTGAAGGTTAGAGAACAACTTTCAGGAGTCGGTTATATCCTACCGTGTGGATTCTGGGATTGAACTCAGGTTATCAAGTTTGATAGTAAATGTATTTAACCACTGAGTCATCTCACAAGTCCCTGAAAGTAAATGTGTGCACCTACGTGTTATGTATATGTAAATGAGTGCTCACACTCACGTGTGAGTAGACAGAAGTCAGAGGTTGATGACAAGTGGCCTCCTTTGTTACTTTTTGAGGCAGCGTGTCTCTCACTGAACCTGGAGCTCCCTAACTGTAGTCAGTGAGGCCCCTCCTGTCTCTACCTCCCAGGGCTGGGATTATGGGTGCTTGCATCGCACACTGGTGAAGAATAGGGCCACTAGAGCAGTTGTGTGCCGTAGTCTGTGCTTCACCCGCCCCGACACAGTGAAAAAGACAAACAACGTAGAGTTACCACGGAAACTATTCTGAGCTCAGAGACCTCTTGAGAGGACCTTGAGAAGCACTAGGTTTGTGGACCGTGCTTTCAGATCTGTTGACTGGTGTGCAGGGTGTTTATAAAGTTAAGTGTGACACTGCACATAAAGGGCTTAGCACACTGTCTGGCATGTAGTAAGAGATGATTACAACTAGTGACCTGTAATTATCGGGGTTACATAACAATGCTATAAAGAAGAGTCAGGCATTAGATGAAAGACTCTACAGTCCTTCCAAATTAGAATTCTACTGTAACTGAATTAAAAGTATCATGAGAAGCTGGGTGGTGGAGCACGCCCTTAATCCCAGCATGGGAGGCAGGGGCAGAGGCAGAGGCAGGCGAATCTCTGCGTTCAGGCCATCCTGGCCTGCAGGGCAAGTTCCAGGACATCTAGGGCTGTACAGAGAAACCCCGTCTTGAGAAAAAAAAAAAAAAAAAAAAAGAAAAGAAAAGAAAAGAAAAAGAAAAAAAGAAAAAAGAAAAGAAAGTATCTTCAGAGACAAAGTATCAACCATAATTGGACACCACTATTTCCTTCTGTTTAGTTTTATGGCAGCAATAAAGATGCTTTCTTTTTACTATTTTACTCATTGTCCGAAGCTTATACTACTAAAAGTGATTTTTGCACGATAAGAGAATAATATTCCCTTCCAATTGGGGTGTCTTTATTTGTTTAGAAGGGAATTTCATGTACCAGGCTCCCCTTAAACTCTGCTTGTACCTAAGCATGACCTTGAGTTTTTGGTTGCCCTCACATCACCTCCTGAGTGCTGGACTCACCACATGTTTTTGTGGTGGTGATCAAACCTTGGGCTTTGTGGATGCTAGGCAAGCACTCTACCAACTGAGCTATGTTCCCCAACTTTCACAATTGGGACTTTCTAACAAACTAAGTTATTTAAATTGACTATTTCTTTTTTTTTTCCCCAGAACTGAGGACTGAACCAAGGGCCTTGCACTTGCTAGGCAAGCACTCTACCACTGAGCTAAATCCCCAACCCCAATTCCTTTTTAGTACTTGCTTTGGATTTGTACATGTGTATGCACACATAAATTTTAAAGATAATAATGTAAACACTAAAAATTTACTCAAATACAAAGCAATATCATTGTTATAATCATCAACAAATTCAAAGTATCTTTAGTGGTCTCAGACATTAGTATCTTAGGACACATAAGCCCACATGTAAAAAGTAAGTTTTGGGAACTGGAGAGTTAGATCAGCAGTTAAGCGCACTTGTGGCTCTTGCAGAGGACTCAGGTTCAATTCTCAGCACCAACAGTGGCTTAGAACATTCTGGAACTCTAGTTCTAATTGACCCTGCACCACCTTCTGACTCCCACGGCGACAACTTGTGCACATAGCACATATACATGCACGCAAGCCAAACACTCATACACATAAAATAAACAAACCTTAAAAAAAACCTTTTAAAAATAAACTCTGGGTCTGGAGCGATGGCTCAAAGGTTAAGAGCACTGTCTGCTCTTCCAGAGGTCCTGAATTCAATTCCCATCAACCACATGGTGGCTCACAACCATCTATAATGAGATCTGATGCCCTCTTCTGGCCTGCAGGCATGCATGCGGACAGAACATTGTATAAATAATAAATAAATAAATAAATAAATCTTTTTAACAAAACAAAACAAACACCTCTGATAGCTCTCGTTAGATACACTGTGATCCCACGAGAGCTGGATGACTCACGAGAGGACTGCTACACGGGTTACAGACTTTAAAATCCTAATTACGAGCCTCGTGGGGTGGCTTACTGGGTAAAGGCACTTGTCCTTGAGCCTGACAACCTGAGTCTGATCTGACTCCTGCAAGCTGTCTTCTGATTTACACACAAGCATAGTGGCATATACACATGTGTGCATGCACACACACACACACACACACACACACACACACACACACACACATACACTCTCTCTCTCTCTCTCTCTCTCTCAATTAACTAAAATACTTATCACAGTTTTCATGACTGAGGTCATGAAGTAAGATGTCAGGGGCAATGGGACAGAACAAGGCTAAACTGAGGCAAAGGCCTCTTACTTGAAGCATGCCAGTCGTCCATGTAATCTATTAGAACAGGCTCAAAGAAGCCAGGACAGCTCAATAGCCAAAAGACAGAACACCTGTAGCCACCACAGCCACTGCCTGACACCACGCTTTGGATTGCTCTCTGAGCAATGTGAGCTGTTAAATCTTTGTAACACAGTGCGTGCTCAAGTGACTCAGGATGCTTCGCCAATGCAATGTAAACCAATGCCTGGATCAGATTAAAGCAGCTTGTGAAATTAGCTACAGTAAGTCATTCAAATAAAAAATGTGTGCGTGGAGAAAGAAATATAATTGGGGGGGGGGGGAGGCGTCACTTCAGTATGAGATAACAGCCACTGTATTTTCACTATGTGAAAGACATACCAGTGTTGTATTATATGTTACACACACGTTTACTTTTCCAAAATTATCCATCACCTCATTTCTCCTAATGTAATAATCTCAATCAAGGAACCAGACCAGAGAAATTCTAAGTGCATCATCTAAGTTCACAGGGCCAGGACAAAACAGAGGCAGCCTGCCTCAAACTAAGGGCCAGCCTCGCTCTTGATCATGGTGTATCACCTCCCAATGTTACTAATTATTTTCATAGAAAGCAGTAAAGTCAGTGAATTACAAAATACCTTCCCAGGGCACCACGGCCCCTGAATCCACCCTGAGCACAGAACCCAAGTTAGAAGCCCTTGTTCTAAGGATCTTAAGGCACCTAGCATGGCATGTGTATAAAACGTGAAATTAAAGTGAAGGGTATTGAGCACCTAGTACGCACAAAGCTTTGTGATAAGTGGTTCTCCCACACAAATATATTATCTCATTTAGTTTTTAATCCTACAATGCAACGCCCATTAACTCCAATAACTAACAAAAAAAACCCAAGAAATTTCAATAAACCTGGAAACAAAAGTAAATTTCCATTACCCTGATAAGAAAACTGAGGTTCATTCAGAGGGCTTGAATGACTTTTCCCAAAGTCAAACAATAAAGGGAAATGAACTCAGAGTGACTCTTCCGATGACAAACAATGACTCAAGTCAAGGATTAAAACCCACGGCCAAAATAAACACAGAGTATCTGGAGACGCGCTCACCTGTATGACTTATGCAATTCCATGACCTTCTCCTCCAGTTCCTTGGTCTGATTTGGAGCCAGTTTAAAGTCACTAACATAGTCCACGCCATGGAGTTCCGCATCATAATCTCCCAGCTCAGACTGGATGGTGTAAGAGCCGAGGAGGGCTAAGGTGGCAAAGGAACAGGGCAGCCGTCCAGCAACTATGTCCTGCCGGAGCTGAAGGCATAAATAGTATCTACATCCAAAAATGAAAAGATGCCAATGTGTCAGTGGCAAGAAAAGAATACAATACAGACAGACAAAGGGGAAGAATCGGGGGGGGGGGGGGGGGAGGAAAGAGGCTAAGGAAACATGGGGTGATAACTACTGTTCGGAAGAGCATACTGGGCAAGTGGCTATTCATTGTAATATTGTTTCCTCCAAAAATATTTGAAATATTTCCATAAAATAAAAATACTATAACTACGTTGAACAGAGTTGGAAAGCAGTTTAGAAAAATAGGGAAAGCGAGAAATATCTGAAGGAAGTAAAGAAACTAGGATCTTACTGAGCACATACTATTAAGTACTAAGCACGTACATGTACACCATGGAAATAAAACAAACAATCCCTCAGGGAGAGGGGTCGCGCTTCCATGGAGAATGACTTTATAACAAAGTAACTTAGAAGATGCGACAGACTTCTCACAGCTTTTAGATTTTAGGAGTTTATTTTATTCCCTCACTTAAATTTTTCCTGTAATTTTGTTTTGTATATGGGTTTTCTACCTGCATGTATGCCTATGTACTGTGCACATGCACTGTCCGTGGAGGTCAGAGGAGGCTGCAGGATTCTATGGGACTGGAATTCAGACAGCTGTGAGCTGTCATGTGGGAGCTAGGAATTGAACCTGGGTCCTCTGGAGAGCAGCAGCCTATGCTCTTAACCACTGGGTCATTGCTGCTGCCCCTCCCTCGTTTTAGAGAGATAAAAACTGACCGCTAGAGATTGTAAATTCCTCAGGAATCAGATCATCAACAGCAAAACCAGACTTAGAAAATAGTTTCTTGGCAACCGATCAATTCAATTTAACAAGCATTGCTGAGCATCTGCTAGGAAGAGGACTCCCTGATGATGACATCATGGACATGAATGCGCACAGTGGCACAGTTTACCACACAGTGCTATTCCATTTTGCCTTGTGTTTCATTTTTGATAAAAATCAAATAAAATAATTCTCTTTAAAAAATTCAGTAGGTTCTTATGTAAGATTTATGCAATAAATTAAATGGGCTCAAAAGACGGGCCAGTTCATGAGAAAGGGGTAAAGGGAGATAGTCATTATAGTAACTACCATGAGACTTTGCTTTTTCAACCGTGACGGAAGGGCAGGAGGACAGTTTGGTCTTGCCCTCCAGGGTAGTATAACACGCAGTGCTGGCTCCTGTCACAGTCAAACCTTTTAGGGTCACTTAGTATTTGCAAGCCCGCTTTGAAGGGACCAGAAACTTTGTATTTTGGACTCAACATTTAAGGTTTTTCTTCTGTCCAGAGTGTGGAAATTCCCATAGCTTATAATAAGAATTACAGTTACTTATTTAACTACTAAGTGTTTACCTTGTTATGTCTTCTGTTAACTGTGCT
Organism: Acomys russatus; assembly: GCF_903995435.1. Taxonomy (NCBI): domain Eukaryota; kingdom Metazoa; phylum Chordata; class Mammalia; order Rodentia; family Muridae; genus Acomys; species Acomys russatus. Next base: position 26,133,100 of record NC_067165.1, read on the forward strand.
GGGTCAGGCGGGTAAAACTTCACATTAAATGTGAAATTCCAGGGAACACCTATAAAAATAAAGCAGGAATTTTGCTTTTATATCCAAGTTTCTGATTGAAAATACTCAGTTTTCTCTTTCTTTTTTCTCCTCTCTTAAACCCTTTTTAAAAAAAGATTTTATTTATTTATTATGTATACAGTGCTTTGCCTGCATGTACACCTGCAGGCCAGAAGAGGGCATCAGATCACATTATAGATGTTTGTGAGCCACCATATGGTTGCAGGGAATTGAACTCAAGACCTCCAGAAGAACAACAGTCAGTGCTCTGAGCTACCTCTCCAGTCCCCTCTTAAATCTTTCAACATTTTCATATTTCGTGTTTAAAATCTATAGAGTAGCAGAGACAGCACCTAGGAAAGCTGGAAGGCCTCGGTCTTCACTAACGTGGATTAGAGCCGCACAGACAAAAGCAGATGAGAGAACAGTCCCACGGATCGGTGTGCTCAGAGCCAGTTCTGGAAATGTCATTTATAGTCTGCTCTGAGCTGTCAGAGGTCAATGGGCCCTCTTTTGTAATTTTGACAGTATTTATATGTGATATGTCAACATTATCTGAAGTAAACAAAGGCTCATGTGCACATATGCATTAAATGGATATATAAGACACAAAAAACTAAAAGTAAGTTCAGCAAAATAGTAATATTCGAGAAATCTGGGTAAAGGCTGCCTATGAATTTTTATACTACTCTCTTTTAAATTTCCCAATAAGCGTGAAATTGTGTTAAAAGTTTTTATTAATAACTTTAAAGATCTCGCGCTGCGTGTGTGTGTGCACGCGTGTGTGTACATGTGTGCGCATCACATGTAGGTATCTGTCCACAGAGGTTACTGAATCCCCCGAAGCTGAAATTAACAGGTAGTTGTGCTGCCAGACATGGGTGCTGTCTGAACCAAAATTAGGTCCTCTAGAAGAGCAGCAAGTCCCTTCAATTGCTGGGCCATCTCTCCCACCCCTTAGTTAATGGTTTTTGTTTTGTTTCAGTTTTTGGTTTTTTGAGATGGGTTTTCTCTGTTTAGCCTTGGCTGTCCTGGAATCACTCTAAAGATCACGCTGGCCTTGAACTCAAAGATCTGCCTGCTTCTGCCTCCTGAGTGCAGGGGTTTAAGGGGTGTGCCACTACTGCCGAGTCCTAGCTAATAATTTGTTGTTGTTGGGTTTTGGTTTTTTTGTTTGTTTGTTTTTTGAGACAGGGTTTCTCTGTGTATCCTTGGCTGTCCTGGACTTGCTTTGTAGACCAGGCTGGCCTGTCTCTGCCTCTCTTTAGTTAATAACTTTTTTTTTTTTTTTTGGTTTTTTGAGACAGGGTTTCTCTGTGTAGCCTTGGCCATCCTGGACTCACTTTGTAGACCAGGCTGGCCTCGAACTCAGCGATCCGCCTGCCTCTGCCTCCCGAGTGCTGGGATTAAAGGCGTGCGCCACCACACCCGGCAATAACTTTTTTAACATGAAGCTGGAAGAGATGGCTTAGCAAGTATAAGGACCTGAATTTAAGTCTACAGAACCCATGCTAAAAAGCTAGCCATGGCCGCATGTGCCCGTAACCCCAACACTGTGGGAAGGGTACGATGGAGAAATCTCTATAGCTTGGTGACCACTAGCCTGGTTACAGCTTCAGTGAAGAGGGGGAGTGACAGAGCAACACACCCAACATTTCCCTCTGGCCTCTGCAGAGAGCACCACCCCCAACACACATGTGCGTGTACACCACATACACACACATACACGAGGAATGGCTTTCTTCTGAGAGCACTGGTTCTCACAAAAGATTTGGCTCTAAGGAAATTTCAAAATAAAGGATAAGGCAACTACTGTGTGTTGTACACATGGCTGGCCATACGAAAAGTACAAAAACAAAACTGGAAGGAGTGCTCCAGAGCTGCCAACAGACTTCTATAATAGGAAGAGATGTACCTGAAAAGAAAGCCAAAGAGCCCAAACTTCCCCCCTAAACTAAAAGGCTAGCGCACGTTAATTCTGTGTAGATGAAGGATATGGGTTCTGTTACATGGTCTTCATACTTTGCTGAATTTCCATTACAACTCAAATTTTTAGTGTTTCGTTTTGTTTATTGGCATATGTTAGGCTAAGTGCTCTACCACTATGCTATGTGACCAATCCTAAACGCTATCCTACTCAAGAATCTGGGTTGGAGAGAGAGCTCAGTTGCTAAAGCAGTTGCCTTTTAAGCATGAAAACCTCAACTTGGGCGCCAGGCGTAGTGGCACACGCCTTTAATCCCAGCACTCGGGAGGCAGAGGCAGACAGATCGCTGTGAGTTCGAGGCCAGCCTGGTCTACAAAGCGAGTCCAGGACAGCCAAGGCTACACAGAGAAACCCTGTATCAAAATACCGAAGGAAAAAAGGTAAGAAGGAAAAAAAGAAAGAAAGAAAGAAGGAAAGAAAAAACAAAACCTCAACTTGGCCCTAAAGACCCACAGTAAGGAAGAAAGGCTGTACAGTGACGTGCTTTTGTAATCCTAGTGCTGGGAGATAGAGACAGCAGGTCCTCACTGGCCAGCAAGCTTAGCACACTTGGTGAGCTTCAGGAATTTAAAAAAACAAGGTATACAGATACGGTACCCAAAAATGGGACCCAAGATTGCCTTCTGTGCTCCACACACAGGTGTGCACCTGGACACACAGAAACAAATATGTGTGTGTGTGTGTGTGTGTGTGTGTGTGTGTGTGTGTATGAGAGAGAGAGAGAGAGGGAGAGAGAGACTTAGCAAGTACAGAGACATATCCACAAATACAAACATGAATGTAATAGGAAACTAATAAGAGTAACTCAAAATACACAGAAATATGGTCGCTTATAGTGTGTGATCATTTTTTAAAAAATCAATGAAAGATAGATAGATAGATGGATGGATAGATGGATGGAGATGGATAGATACAGACAGACAGACAGAGGCAAGCAAAAGATATAGTCAATACTCTGTATATAAAAATGATGAGTTGCACATTTAAACAGACACACCACAGGTATGCGTTTATATATACTCAGACTTGTCTAGGAGTAAGACAAGAAACTAGTTACCATGGTTGCCTCCAGAAAAAGAAACTGCATGACTAATACAAGGGAGGATGATTCACCTTGTGCTATTTTTGTTCGCACCTTTTCATACCGTATACCTGTAGCATTTATTTTTAAAATTGGATTTTAAAAACATGTATAGCACAGCTGCTTTTGATTTGTGTGATGTGAGACAGGACCTCAAGTAATTAAAACCTAGGATGTGGAGTTTCAGTTACATATCCCCCTGGGTACATTTTGAAAAATTTATATCTGCCTAGGGATATCTTGCAGATTATACCAGTTTAATTGATTAGATTTAATGATGTTTAAATATTTCTTGGGGCTACAAAGACGGCTCATCAGGTAAAGGTGTTTGCTGTACAAGTCTAGCTACCTGGATTTGATCCCTGGAACCCATGTATAGGTCAGAGGAGAAACTGACTCCACAAAGCTGTTCACTGACCTCTGCATACATGCACATGTGCGCGCGCGCGCGCACACACACACACACACACACACACACACACACACACACACACGTGTAAAACTACCCTGAGTATACACCAATTATATGATGAAAGGTTAAAAAAGGAAACACCTTTTATCACAAAAAGATCACTTCCTGACATTATATATTTGAGTCTTTAGAAAAGTTTTAATTTAAGAACATGCATTTTTTCCCATGATGGAAGAAGCTCTTCTTCTTCCTCCTCCTCATCATCATCGGGTTTTTTTAAAGATTTATTTATGTATTATTATATATACAGTGCTCTGCCCGCATGTATACCTGCAGGCCAGAAGAGAGCATCAGATCACATTATAGATGGTTGTGAGCCACATGTGGTTGCTGGGAATTGAACTCAGGACCTCTGGAAGAGCAGTCAGTGCTCTTAACCTCTGAGCCATCTCTCCAGCCGCATCATCGGTTTTTTTGAGATAGGATTTCTCTGTGTAGCCATGACTGTCCTAGAGTCACTTCATACACCAGGCTGGCCTTGAACTCACAGAGATCCACCTGCCACTGCCTTCTGAGTGCTGGGATTGAAGGTGTGCACCACAGACCCGGTTTCATCATCACTTTTCAAAAACAGTCTTCCTATGTAGACTTATAGCTTGCTTAATCTATCTAGTGAAACCTGTCTCAAAATAATAATGAAATAGCAATTGTAAAATAATAAATTTAAGGTTTTTTCATTAAGGAGCAAATGTAGAAAGTTGCCAGTCCAAAAGAAAGTTTTGCTTCTCTATTTTAAGAATGCCAAAACCAAAACAAAACGAAAGAAAAGAATGGTAAAACAGTCATGTACAAGGTCTAAAGAAAAAAACATTCCATGGTAACAGAAATGTTTCAAGAAATCAGTGAACAACTCTGGCCAGGTGACAGAACTGAAATATGCTAATCAGGATGATTAGCCATTGTATTTCCTGCAAGGTTCTTCAAAAATAAAAGAAATTAAAGTGACAGCTAGCTGGCCTTAATCAAGACAAGCCATCTTTAAGAGCCCATTGGGTCTGGGGCTGCATAATACCAGCCTACACACGTTTCATCCCAGGACAGCAGTCTTAGCAGGGCATGCAACAGCAAGGGACGTGTGGTCTAGAAGACACGCCCCATTGCCAGAAGGCCTGAGGCGAACAAGTCTTCCTTCATTTTTCCTTCCTTACATCTGCAAAAGGACTACAGACAAACAAAACCCTCCCTCATCTCAGGGTATGTGCTCCAGGGTCATCCGTGGATGCCTGAAATCTTGAATAGTATTGAACCCTATAAATATTTCCCGTGTGTGTGTGTGTGTGTGTGTGTGTGTGTGTGTGTGTGTGTGTGTGTATCTTTTACAAAGCTGAGAACTCACCTATTCACCCAAAGGACATACTTGGTAGCTTCTCTTAGTCCTAACCAAATTGCCAACATCACTACTCGTGTACTTTGCAGCCATTATCAAATGAAGGAAGGTTTACTTAACACAGGCCTGTGCTAGCCTATCTGATAACCTCACAGTGACTAAAGAACTGGTGTGCGTGTGAGGATACAATGTGGGCAAGCTGGACAAAGGGTGACTCATGGCCTAGACATGGGGGTGCAAGGCCACACAAGGTTTCATTACCACCCAGAAAAGCGCAGAACTCGGGGGGGGGGGGGCGTTTCCAGGCTACAGCAGTTAAATGAAACTGCAAAAAAGGAGAAGCTACTGCAGAGAGGAAAACATGGAGGAAGGCAGAACACAGGGTTGTGGTTGTAGTTCATGCGTAAGGCCCTGAGCTCAATCCTTAACACCAAAAAGAGAGAGGAAAGAAGGAAAACAAAGGGGCAAAAAGAACACAGCAGTCTGGAACCCTAAAAGGAACAAGACCCAATGGCAACCTCCTGCTACTGGCTAGTGCAGTTTCTGTCTCTGCCATTTTGAGACCTGGCTCTCATTTCCATTTTCTCGTCCTTGTTATTTTCCAACCTTCTGTTAGTGTCACCTATTCCTACTTTTCCAGCTTTGCCTAGTTGGTTTTTGTTTTGGTTTGGTTTTTCAGAGTCAAAATCTGACCTACATCTCAACAGTATGGGCCTCTATGTTCTCCTACTATGGAATCGGCCCTTCCAGGGGAAAGTTTTACCTCTATTTCAAAGCAGTCTACAACAGTCGGGACTCTCAAGAGGCCGACTCACAGCCAGTGAGGGTTGGAGATCCTCCGGCCCGACTAAAAAGAGAGGACTATATAAAAGGGCTGTATCCACTTACCTCGAACCTGTTTTTTTATTTCTTTGGCGGAATCCAGCCATGTCTGTAAAAAGAAGAACAGGCATTCACACAGAGCCCAGGACGCACACACAGTTCTGCACCGGAAGCAGCACCCTGGCCACCCTGGCCTCCAGATGATCCTACATTTCCTCTGGAAGACTTGGCACTAATCTTACAAACCACAGTGGTTTCTCGGCAGCCGAAAGGGAACCAGAAGTTGGTTTGAATCCACACTCCAGAGCGTCCTCTCTGTGCCTAAGTTCCCTCGTCTCTAAAATGGGGATTTTGCTGTAGTATCCATCTTACAGAGCTGCTCGTATATGCAAGTCTGCTTGTGAACAGCAAACGTGAACTAAGTGTGCGCTATTTATAGCACGCGGGAAAGGTTGGTGAAGATCTAGAACTGGCAACAGCTGACAATGTCCACATCTTATTTTCTCCTCTGACCTCTGGTCTTGCTCAGATTCTGCATGTCAGCACAGCCGCTCTGCATAGTTCATTACCCAGTAAGTTTACTGAATGAATATACCCTGCCTTCCCCCTTAGCCCTCCCCCACCCCACCCCCATCTTCTTACACCCCACTGAAGAGTCTACACACCACTAGAGCGAGCCTCTTCAACCTGTAATGTCCCTGGCGACGCAACAGCTCTTTAAAAAGCCTTACTATGAACAATTCTTCATAGGCATCTAAGAGATGTTTAAAGACAAAAACAGCTAAATTTCTAGTAGTCTTTAGAACAGCTGTTTGTTTTGTTTGAGATAGAGTCTCAATAGTACTAGATGGTCTAGAACTCAGTATGTAGACCAGGCTAGCCTTGAACTCACAGAGATCCATCTGCCTTTATCTCCCAAGGGCTGGAATTAAGGTATGTACCACCACACTCAGCTTATTTACAACAGTGGACTTTAAACTATATTAACCTATTTAAAACCACAACATACATAAACATTTTGGGTGAAACTCGTTGGTAGAATAGATACTTACATTTGCAAGGGTCCCAGGCTTAATCCTCAACACAGACACACACACATTTACACACTCACACACAAACATGCACTCAAAAACACATATACACGCCAGGCATCGTGGCACACATCTTTAATCCCAGCACTCGGGAGGCAGAGGCAGGTGGATCGCTGTGAGTTTGAGGCCAGCCTGGTCTACAAAGCAAGTCCACGATAGCCAAGGCTAACACAAAGAGCCCCTGTCTCGAAAAACCAAACCAAACCAAACCAAAACACACACACACACACACACACACACACACACACATATACAACACACACACAAACTCATAAAAAGTATGTATATACTTGTTGGAGCCCTGTCATAAAGGAAGAGTATCTGCGTGCCTTGGGTTCTCATTTGGCCCAAAGGCACAGGAATTCAGACACGAATGCTAAGCCTGGCAGGACCTTGGAAAACCCTTGGCTCCTGTGCACCCCACACTGCTTATTCATGGCAACTTTCTATCACCATTAGAGAGGGCGTCTGCTCGCATAGCAGAGTGCTCACCATATTCCCTGCTGTTTTAAGAGACTTTCCTGCTCTTCATTCCAGAGATCCCATGAACAATTCTAAGACTCTGGGGCTAAAATCCCCTCCACACTGACACCGAGCAGGCAAATCCAGATTTGTGTCAATCACGCGAGAGCATTGAAGTCTAAGCTATCTTACAGACCCAGTCATTGCTTAGGATGTGAGGTGGCCAAGCAGGTAAAGTGTCCACTGCCAAGCCTGGGTCTAATCCCTAAATTCTTGTGGAACAAGGAGAGCAGCAACTCCCAAAAGGTGTTCTGTGACCTCAATATGTGTGCCATCCCTAACCCCAACTCCTGCCCCACCCCCGCAACACACACAAAATGAATTAATGCAATTTATAATTTCTTGAACAAGATCAAAAGCAAAAAAACAAAACAAAACAAAACCTTCTAGTAATAATAAAATCAGTGTGCGTACTCCTTTGCTCAATTTATAGTATTTCATCCTCTATTTTATTTAGCCAACAAATGTTTGAGGGATGATTCCATATGGATGACAGAGTGGTTATAAAAAAAAAATTAAAACAGCACTTAAGGAGCAGTCACTAAAGAGAGAGATGAGCAACGAACGGTTTGCTCGGCCTGGGTGTGACTAGAGCAACGCTATGCTGAAGCTCAGAGCATCTCAGAACACAGATCCAAAGGAACTTTAGGAAATATTTCTTCTGGTATCTGGGGAGTCTGAGTCTTAAAAAATAAAAATCAGTCAGACAAACAATGACTGTAATTAGATGGGCACAAAAGTAAAAGCCAGTTGCTGTGTGTGTAGTTCAGTAGAACTTGAACACAGAGGTAATTGTCGAAGAGTGAGGTACAACTGAAAAGGGCCAGGACAGTACTCTATGCTGATATCTGGGCTTCAAGCAGGGCGTGGTGGTACACGCCTATAGTCCCAACACTCGGGAGGCAGAGGCAGGCGGAACTCTGTGAGTTCGAGGCCAGCCTGGTCTACAAAACAAGTCCAGGATAGCCAGGGATACACAGAGAAACCCTGCCTCGAAAAATCAAAAACCAAAGCAAAACAAAGAAAAAGACACCTGGGCTTCACCAAGCTCTAGGCCACTGAAAGGTTTTAAATAAAGAAATGACATTAGTTACAGGAAGCGTAACTATAGTCATAGTCTGTAATTGAGAACAAACACTGCGGTCTAAGGATAAGGCTCAGGTGTCCTGACCTTCCCACCCATTAGCTGTATAACCTTGATATGGGATAATCCTGCTGAGCTTCAGTTTCTTCTGATGATTAAAAAAAAAAAAAAAGAACTTTAGTAATTTGTCTCTGTCTGAATGTCTCTCTGTCTCTCTGTCTCTCTCTCTCTCTCTCTCTCTCTCCTTCCCTCCCTCCTGAGAACAAGAGAGACTCCTAGAGAGGCAAGTAGAAACACTGTTACCAACACGAGAAGAGCGGTTCGTCAGCTGCTCACCTAGAGCCCTGCGCCTCCTTACCTTCGAGGTCGTGCTATCCCACACAGCTAAACCAAAGTAGTCCTCTTCCAACAGGTTGAGGTGCTCACACACTCGCTTAAGCAAATCTTGCCCCTTAGCATGTTTCTGTGGAGACACACAAGCACTAGTTAAGGCTTCTTACTCTCGTATTCGTCATCCAATCTTTCAAAAATGTGTTCTTTTCCAATTTCCTCTTTGACCTTTTTGACTACAGGCGTGTACTGCCCTACTCAGCTAAGCACGCTCATGTATTCATATTCTACGCCACCGTTCTCTCCCATGATTTTTGTATGCAGTACTGCGTGAACCATGCGATGGGTCACTAACAGTTACCACGAGCAACTAAATTACTGACTCAACCTGCCAAAGCAGGTAACTGTGGCTGTGGAAATCATTTTCAAAATAAGTATCAATGAGAACGGCCTATTCCTAAACTCCCTACAATCTCTCTCCGAGAAGTAAGAAACAGGCAGCCTACGGACCCTAGCTGTTACAGTAGCGATTCGCAGTGTCACAAGTCGGTTTTCTCCACACTTCAAACCAAAGCTGGGCAGTTACACTCCTAAGAAATGCCCTAATTTACAGGCTGTGAATTAAAGTTAAAACAACAACAGCCTGCCTCCTCTATTTACCAGCTAATGAACTGTGTCACTTGAATTAATAATAGCTTGCTCAACTGTAAAATGAAAAACTGTATACCAGTTTACTGAAAGAAAGGGGGAAAAAAAAAAAAACCCAGAAACGTGTCAATGCCTTCTGAGAAATTTATATAAAAATACTTCAAAAACCATAAATCTTTCTTTTCCTGCCCTAGAGACTGAATCCAGAGCCTTGTGTGTGCAGTGAACATGACTGTCACTGAGCTGTGCTAGTGAACAGATCATTTTAGTACATATATTTGACATAGCCTCCTCTTAATGAATTAATTTCAATGACTACTAGTAATTTGCATAGTTGTTCATTCATTTATATAATATCTTTTCTTCTGATTACACTCTAAATAAGGGTCAATATTTTGAGAATTCAAGTATGGTTCCCTAACCCTTTTATTCATAATTCACAAATTCAATAGTTCTTTAAAAAAAAAAAAAAATCCAAAACTTATCACTAAACCTCATTTGTTGAAAAATTCTGGCTACTTATAACCTTCATTTACCTATCTTAGGACAAGTCTTTCTATTTTTTGCCATAGAAATAACATTCAAGTCAGGCATTGTGGTACATGCCAGTGATCCTTGCACTTGGTGTCAGAGGCAGGAGACTCAGGAGTTAGGTGTTCAAGGTCATCCTAGGCTACATAACAAGCTGAAGACCAGCCTGAGCTATGAGTCCCCATCTCAACAACATCACCATTACAGAACTACAAAATATATTTTCTATATAATATTTTAGAATGCTTGTGGTTGGATGCATTTATATTTGCACAAAACATGAATCACAGCTTTACTCATAAAAGCTATTAGTCCTTGCCATAATGACACATATACAGTAACCACGGCGTAATAGGCAACTACCGTTCTACTTAAAGTAACAGTTAATAGATGTTTTAGTTTGTCCTGAAGGAACGAAGAGAAGCTAAGCAACTGACATTTATTCGATCCTGATCCTTTCATAAAATATTAGAGATTTTAAGAAATGGCATTATGTCAGGTGTGGCGGCAGATGCCTATAATCCCGTCCCTCTGAGAGACAGAGACAGGATGATCTCTGTGAGTTCGAGGCCAACCTGGTCTACAAAGTGAGTCCAGGACAGCCAAGACTGCACAGAGAAACCCTGTCTCAAGGAAAGAAAGAAAGAAAGAAAGAAAGAGAGAGAGAAAGAAAGAAAGAAAGAAAGAAAGGGAAAAAAAGCAAGCAAGAAGAAATGGCATTATATTTCGGTTTCCTTCCAACTGGAACAGAATGGCATTGTCTAATTTGTGACTCTGTCTTCTATCTCATGGGACTAAAGAAATCAGATAAAATGATTGATTGAGGCTCAGATCTGGGAGGAACAAAAATGTTAGAAATAGAAACTCTCTGTGTGTCCACATGAATTTGTGTGCACCACCTGTTTGCAGGTGCCTGAGGAGACTATGAGTGGGTGTGCAATGCCCTGGAGCAGGAGTTATAGACAGCTGTGGGCCATCATCTGGGTCCTAAGGGCCAAACTCAGTCCTCCACAAAAGCAGCAAATGCTCCAAACCTCTCCAGCCTCATAACTTCTTTTTAAATTATTTATTTGATGTCCCTCTCTCTGTCTCTCCCTGTGTACACATAACATGTATGTATGTGAGTGTGTGTGTGTGTGTGTGTGTGTGTGTGTGTGTGTGTGTTCCACAGCATGCATGTGGCTCAGAGAACAACTTCAGGTGTCAGTCCCTTGCCTTGAAAGACAGTCCCTCATTTTGCCACTGCCTATGCCCACAAACTTGAACACTACCTGCCCACAAACTTGAAGGAACTCTCCTGTCTCTGTACCCACCTCACTGCAGAAGGACAGAGATTACAGATGCTAATGTGGGGCTGGAAATTCAGCCAATTTGGGGAAATCTGGTCATAGAGAGGCAATATATATAATTTTTTAATCTTCAGAAAAACAAAATGACTTTATTATGAAAGTAACCACACGCTTAAGTCCCAAGCTCTTCACAGACGCAAGGAGGTAAAAAACAAGACTCAAAATGCTCCCATCACTTCATTTCCAGGAAGCCACTATTAACATTACGGTCCACAGAAAGGGGCTTGCCCTTAACAGCCCCACAGGAAGAACTCTTGACTCCCGGGACTGAAATGCACTCACCTCCACAACACACTCATAAACGGTGTCATCCAACAAGGAGACCTTGCAGTGCATGTTTCTGTGTCTTCTGACGGGCTTCTGGGAGGCTTCGGGCTCTCTTTCGGCTCTTGATTCAGGGTCCTCTTTCCCCTCTGCTCCAGAGCACTCTTCAATCCCTTCTCCTTCTTTAGTTTCAGAATCTGGGTCCTCTCTGTGCTCTTCCTGAGCTGGCTGCACACCCATGACACCAAGTCAGTGAACAGACATTCACAACACGAGCTACACACACTCCTAACCTACAGTAAATAGGATGGTACCCCTATCAATAAAAATACAATCAGAAGAAAAACAAAAAAAAAACTAGTAAAACAAAAATAGGTTAAATTGTTTTAACTAAGGCAGGTGTGGTGGCACATACCTTCAATCCCAGCACTGGGGAGGCAGAGGCAGGCAGTTCAAGGCCAGCCTGGTCTACAAATCGAGTCCAAGACAGCCAAGGCTAACACAGAGAAACCCTGTCTCGGGAAAAAAGAAAACAAAAACAAACAAACAAAAAACAAACAAACAAAAAAAATCCCACATTATTTTAACTAGTTAAAAGGTATTATAATTTTCCCAAAAACGCTCAATTTTACTATTCTTAATTTTTTTTCAGGTCGAATCCTATCAAATCAGTAAGCAATGTGGGACACCAGTCTACTACTTTCAGCATGATACAATATATCCTTCCTGACTATAACATTACATGGCTTTAGTGCTCATCAAATTTTTGCTGTCTCTATTTCATGATTGTCAAGGTTGTTTTGTGAACTAAAAATGAAGTGATTTGCCACAGGCTTTACATTTTATAAACAGCTAAGAGAAGTTCTTGAGGCCTACACATCTTATACAAACCTGCATTAAGCAAGATGAAGGTACCAGGCTAAAAACTCCGCTTTAACGCCTCTCCACTTTGCTACATCCAAACGAGGCTGATGGATGGAAGAGGAAGGCTGAAGTTGGCCTCCTCAGGCAACCATTAAGTCCCAAGGCAACACAGGAAAGTCAGACAATATTTGGACACACATTTTCTTATTGATTTTTATTGTTGTTGTTTTGTCTTGTTTTTAAAAGACAGCTAAGTAGCCTCAAACTTATAGTCCTCTCGTCTCAGTCTATTGAGTGCTGGGATTAGGGGCCACACTGAACTATTTTCTTACTTTCAACACAATAAATCTATTGAGAGTTTTAACGAAATTCTATGATTTTTTTTCTTCAGAAACTAAACATGATTAACATTTATTAAGAGAGAGAGAGAGAGAGAGAGAGAGAGAGAGAGAGAGAGAGAGAGATTGAGCCAGGCGTGGTGGCACATGCCTTTAATCCCAGCACTTGGGAGGCAGAGGCAGGCGGGTCACTGTGAGTTCAAGGCCAGCCTGGTCTGCAAAGCGAGTCCAGGACAGCCAAGGCTACACAGAGAAACCCTGTTTAAAAAAAAAAAAAAAAAAGAATGAATTGCTTGCCTCCTGTATTATTAGATTCAGGGATAATTTAGTACAGACTTGTAATAGCCTCTACAACCATCCCATTCGCAGCCTCAAAGAGGCCTTCGTCCCAACCCACTAGCCTATTTTCTTATGTAACATCAGTCGGTTGCTCCTTCCAGCTACAGGTGGATGGTCATCAGACTTGCAGTGGCAATCCCTTTACCCTCTGAGCTATCTTGCTGGCCCACCATTTATATCTTTTAACTCATCAAGGTACCTCTATCCTGGAACCTGGCTTACACAGTAGGTTTTCAATAATTATATTTTAATAAATAAATAAACGTTTAAAGTTAACAGATGAGTGCTAGGCATGGATACATGCCTTTAAGAGAGGCAGGCAAATCTCTGTGAGTTAGAGGCCAGTCTGGTCTAGATAGCAAGCTCCAGGCTAGCCAAGCCTACATTACAAGATAATAATAATAATAATAATAATAATAATAATAATAATAATAATAATAATAATAATAATAATAATAATAATAATAATAAAAAAAACAAAGCCTAATAGATGAGGTTAAGGAGATGGATCAGTCAGCAAAGCACTTGCCACGCAAGCAGAAGAGCCTGTCGCTTTCCTGCAATTTGCAGTCCCTAGTTTGACACCATAGATCTCATTCATAACCACTATAGAGCGAATCTTGTTTTCTGTTTGTGTGTGTGTGTATGACCCATGTGTATGTTGTGTATGTGTGAGTGCGCATGTGTGTATGTCAGAGGACCGCTTTGGCTCTTGACATCTTCCATAGAGGCAGGGTCTATTGACTCTAAGCTAACTGACCCACAAGCTTCCAGATGAGGCTCCTGTCGCCACGCCCCATCTTGCCAGAGGAATGCTGTGATTACAGATCTGTGCTGCCACACTGGGCTTTTTATGGGGGCTTCAGGGATTGGCATCAGGTCCCCGGGCTTGTGCAGGAAGTCTTTTCATCCCCCGAGTCATTTATCCAACCATGGACCTTGTTTTCAACATCGCTTCTGTAACAGCAAGAGCCTCCTATTTCATTCGAAAGTCGGCCTTTGGTACCCTGAATATATAAGTAGCATTTCTAGAGACGCATGTGATAATTTTAGAGAAGTCTAATCAAACTATGTACCCCAAACTTTAGCCCTTTCACTGAAGCACACACAGGACTTAAAATAAAAAAAAAAAGTCCAGATGTTCAAAGCTTCGGAAGTCAAAAAAAATTGAAAATAACACTTACTTTGTACGCAGTAAGGCTGGAAAGAAGCCAGACGCCTAGAAAACAGTTTGAGTTACGCTGCTAGTGCTTTTGCATGTGTTCTGGACAAAGGCACAGCTTGTGTTTAATCACACGGTGACAAAGTTAAAGACCTGCAGGAATGAATACTGAACAAGGAGCCAGTGAGATGGCTCACCAGGTAGCGGCACTAGCTGCCAGGCCTGGTTACCTCAGTTTGATTCCTGAAGGCCACATGGTGGGGGGAAAAAAAAAAAAAGAGAACTGACTCCTCAAAGCTGTCCTCTGGTCTCCGCATGCACACTGTGAGGCATGCACAACACACACACATACACACACACACACACACACACACACACACACACACACACAAATAAATAAATGTAATTTTAAAATTAAAACTATTACACAAAGGATCGAACAAGCACTGTTATCTACATCTTTGATAGAAAGACAGGCATGGCTCCGATCTATTACACGTCCTGGGATGCACTGAATCCATCGCATGGATTAATGAAGGTTTTCACAGAAGGGCCACACTGGCTGAAGCCACCTCACTTCTTTCTTGCTCCAATAAAACTCAAATTTGTCCCACTGTCACAACAAGATAATATATGGACTGCATATATACTCGTTTGAGATATACTCATTTTCCTTCGTATATATTTTTTTAAAGTCAGGTTTTAACCGATTGCATTCATTTCTTTGGAGCAAAAACTCCTCATAATTTCTTATTATCAATGCCTAAGCCAACTGGCTCATAAGAAATAAAACCAAATATTCTTCTATAGAAAGCACAGCATATGACGCATCTTCGTCACACTCTCCCCGACAACCACACGCCTTACCTGTGTCTCTACACTGCTCAGTGAATGAAGATCCAGAGACGGGTCTGTTTTGAGCTCGGGCTCAGGGGCAGCAATGGGGGCCTTTAAAACAACGTCTTCATCGAGGCTGGTTCCAAGCTCTGCCTCCTTCTCACCTCCTTCGCCTCTTTCTTTATCTGGCTCTACTTCCCTGCCTTCTTCCTCAGACACCTGAGACTTGGGCCTTTTGAGGAGTGAGGAGAGCAGTCGTGACAGGCCTCTGGTTTCCGACGTCCGTTCCCTGTTCTTGGTCAAGTCCTCATGTGTGGGAGTGCCCCCATTGGGTGCCTTCAGCTTCTGCTCACACTGGTTACCGCCCTCGGCGGCAGCAGCCACTTGGGGAGCCTCTTCCAGCTGCGGCTCTTGTTGGCCTGAGTTTGTGGCTCCTTCACTTTCTTCCTTCTGTTGCTGCTGCTGAGAATTCTCAGCTTCAACCAGCAAACTCTTCTCTGTTGTCATGATGGTCCTGTGACACGGAAGGTGAAAAGGGGAACCATTGTAAGCAAAACACGTCTTTGCGGGCTAAACTAAACCTCAAAACGCTAATATATTTGGATTGAATCGCCAACAGAATTCCAATCCATTAATCAGAAGGCCTTGCATTAAAGTACAAAAATATTATACCTACACATCCTGAATGAATTATTAATGCCTTAATTCATGAAAGATATGTACATTGAGAGACTACCTTAAAACAATATCCACCACAGCCATGTAATGAAATACACCATAATTAAATTAAAGGCTCAGAACCATACATAGCAAACACACCTCCACGGTTCCTAAAACAGGGTATCTGGGCACTGTCCTTTCAAGGTGTCCATAGAAAATACAAGATGTGCAGCAATTCCATACCCTAGAGATGATTAAATTTAAAAGTTCTGCAAATCTCTTTTGTTTTTCTTCCTTGTGTCTCTTAGCATGAACACAGCACAGAACTCTGATCGCTTGCAATCAGAGCACAAGCATGCAGTCAAAATCATCACACAAAAGATGTCCTTAGGTTTCGTGATGTAAGACCAAACTATATCCTGTTTCAGAGGCATCCCATTTTAAGCTCTTCAAAACTACTTTTCTTCTGAAAAAAAAAAAAAAAAAAAAAATACGGTTTTGAATGCTCAGCATTTTTGGAAGTAGGAAGTGAAACCATTAAACTAGGGGTAGAAACCAGAAAAGTGCTACAGGGAAATTTTTAGAAAGCCAGGGTGGATTCACTTTAGGGGAGACGGTAGGCTCCAAACCCCACATATTTGACACTTGATGTCACAGCTCCAGCATCTCCAGTTACTCAAGCTTCAGGATAAGAATCTAGAGACTGGGGCTAGAGAGATGGCTCAGGGGTTAAGAGCACTGTCTGCTCTTCCAAAGGTCCTGAGTTCAATTCCCAGCACGCACATGGTGGCTCAAAACCATCTATAGTGAGATCTGGTGCCCTCTTCTGCCTGCAGGCACACATGGGGCCAGAGTACTGTATAAATAATAAATAAATAAAATCTTAAAAAAAAAAAAATAATCTAGAGGCATCAGCCATCACTGATGTTCCAGCCCAGATGTCATGTGCTTTGAGAGGCCTTCTACGCACACCAGCCAAAGCAGTGGCTCCCACCGATGCCTGCTCAGCATTACAACACCTATGTTCCTGTTGGTTTCACTTATTTATTGCCTTTCTTCCATACCTCTCTCCCCATCTAAAATACAAGGTTTCGTGCGGATAAGACCCTGAGTCTTTTTTTTAAAAGATTCGTTTTATTTTGTTAAATCTATGCATATGTCAGTATATATGTATGCTCAGGTCCCTGAGGAAGCCAGGGAGGGTGTCAGGTCTCCTGGGGCTGGAGTTCCAGTCAGGTGTAAAACACACACACACACACAC
This sequence comes from Acomys russatus, assembly GCF_903995435.1. Lineage (NCBI taxonomy): Eukaryota > Metazoa > Chordata > Mammalia > Rodentia > Muridae > Acomys > Acomys russatus. Next base: position 26,150,108 of record NC_067165.1, read on the forward strand.
AGTGTGGATGCTATGTAAATGAAGCAAGTACTCTTAACCACTGAGCCAACTATCCAGCCACTGCACACCCAATGCCTAGAACAGAGCCTGCATATACTACAGATATGCAGCTACTACGTGGGTGGGTGGGTATATGTGTGTAGGTGTGTGTGTGTATGGGGGAGGCCAGAGGTCAACTCTGGGTGTCTTCCTTAATCACTCTCCACTTTATGTTTTTGAAATAGGGCTTCTCACTGGACTTGGGAGTTCACGGACTTGGCTAAGTTGGCTGTTCAGTGAGTTCCAGGGACCTATCCCTACCTCCTCCGTGCTGCGGATTGCAGACATGTGACCCTTAGCTCAGCTTTCAACATGGGCGCTGAGGATTTGAACTCAGATCCTCATGCTTGCAGGGCAGGGGGCACTCTTCTGACAGACCCATCTCCCCAGCCCCTTAATAAAAGTTTGGGGACTTTTGTTTGATTCTGTTGTTTTTCTGAGACAGGGTCTCACCATGTAGCCTTAGCTGTCCTGGAACTCACTCTGTAGATCAGGCTGGCCTCAAACTTGCAGAGATCCACCTGCCCCTGCCTCCTGAGTGCTGGGATTAAAGTGTGGTGACAGCACGCCCATTTTATGGGTTCTGAGGATTAAACTCAGCTCAGGCTTGGCAATGGGTGCCCCGATCCACTAAGCCATCTCAATGGCCAAATAAAAATTCTTCTTAACGATTTAATTTCACCTGAGTACATCTGATGTCTCTAAACCTCAGAGGCACCCTCAAAATTTATTGAGGCACATTCATGTATCCATCAGGTACTTATTAAGCACTTAGTACAGGTCCAAGGCTTAGTGCCAATGATAATGATGCCACAGGAAGCAAAACAAAACAAACAAGGTCTCTATCAAAGAGAAGTTTACTCTTCCAATTCAACTTTGATACAATGAAAGAAAATTGCAACAGAAATCTTGCTTAAGCAGAAGCCACACCTAGAATAACTGCACACACATGGAACACAGCAATGAAAAGGGGAAGCTGCTACTACTTGCACTGAGTGGTGTCTTCTGCATCAAGGCCCATGTTAGGGGTCTTATCTACATTACCTCAACTAAACCTTTCAATAACCCCACAGAGCGGGTAGAGGGTTATCTAATCTTATGAGCCTAACCTTGAACAGCTGAGGCATCTCTCCAGTCCGGTCATCTGATCTTGTCATTGAGGGCATTTAAATTCAAGAACATGCCCTGTCTCATAGGATCCTGGATGCTAGGTCGGGTCAGGGCTGGTTAATAGGCGGACGAGACATGGTAACTTGCCCAAGCCAACACTGCTAGCAGGTTGCAAGCCACTACGAATGGTGCTAAAATAAGTAAAGGCACAGTAATAAAAAGAAAGCCCTTAAAAGGACCTTACTCTAATGTAGTCTTAAACATTAAGAGTATTTTTTAAATGATGATGATTTTTCTTTTCGAGACAGGGTTTCTCTGTGTAACAGCTCTGGCTGTCCTGGACCTCACTCTGTAGCCCCGGCTGGCCTTGAACTCACAGAGATCCACCTGCCTCTGCTTCCCAAGTGCTGGGATTAAAGATGTGGCCAACATCACCCAGCTTAAATGATGATTTTTTTTTTTAAAAAACATCTTCTAATCTCATTTACTGTGGCCTTTGCAAACACTGCACAAACCATCTACCAAGCCATACTCAGACTTAATTTTTTGTCTAGAAAACACATATACAAAATTACCTTTCATTAACCTAAAAGCAATTAAACAACACAGAAGGAGAACCTGGATGCCGAAGCTCTGCTGCTGTGCAAGAGTGACAAGAGCATCGTGATACTCCCTCTGCCAAACTAAGCAAGTTGAGGGTGGCACATGAGTGTCCGTGAACTGCACACAGCTCCACGTGTGTCCCACCAGAAAGGAACAGAAACCATCTCTGTACTAAAGTTTTCCAACACCAGCTTCTCTCATAAAGACTTCAAAAGCTGTCATGAAAGTTTTAGCATGAAAATAACTTAGCCTCTGATAGTCCTGAACTTACAGCTGCAGTAGACAGTATTTATTCTTGTGTTTTAGGTTTTTTTCTTCTTCTAGCTTTAAAGACAGAAGCTTCTTCTAAGGATATCCCTGTAACTGCCCGCATAAGAAAAGATGGCTTCTCTATCAGACAGTACTAGAATAGGTTGTTATGCACATGCAGACAGTGACAACATGGCTCACTGTGTGCTTGTTAAACTTTAACCTGCACAGAGTCGCCTAGCAATCCTGTTAAAATACAGATTTGGGTTCAACCCATTTGGAATGGGGCCTGAGATTCTGTCTTCCTATCAAGATTGTTTGTTGCTAGTGCTACCCGCCCACTGACAACACTTTAAGTAGCAAAGCACAGAAAACCACCAACACAGTCACTCCAGGAAGGTACGCCAAAATGCCTAAAGGACAAAAAGGGCAAAGAGCTGCTGCCAGGGGCTGGAGAGATGGCTCAGAGGTTAAGAGTACTGCCTGTTCTTCCAAAGGTCCTGAGTTCAATTCCCAGCAACCACATGGTGGCTCACAACCATCTATAATGAGATCTGGTGCCCTCTTTTGGTGTGCAGGCACACATGCAAGCAAAACACTGTATACTTAATAAAACAAATAAATTTTTTTAAAAAAAGAGCTGCTTTCAGAAAGTAGAATATGAGCAGTGGGAAAAGCTCTAATCAGCAAATGCTTGCTAAATAAAAGCAAGAAGCAAAGTCCATTATTATTGAGTGTGCAAGTAGAGCCGTTAGCACTCTTCACGACTCCAAATCAACCTTAGAATGTGTCTAACCACAGAAGTGTGGCAATGCAGACAAGGCACTCGCCCGGATTCAGGCTCTGGATATCATATCCTTCCATAAAAATCTCTTTGCCACAATTAGGACACAATGTTTAAGACATACATAGAATTACAGAACAACAATGGTCAAAAGAATCGGTATACTTTGTCACAAATTTGGACTTTTTTTTTTTTTTTTTTTAAAGGAGTGTGATGTGGTGGTGCACACCTTTAATCCCAGTACTCGGGAGACTGAGACAGGCCAGACAGAGTTTGATCCCAGCCTGGTCTACAGAGAGAGTTCCAGGATAGCCAGAGCTACACAGAGAAACCATGTCTCAAAAAAACAAAATGAAAATCAGTAAGTAAATAAGTGATTGGTTTTGGCTGTTTGAGACAAAGTCTCACACAGCCCAGGCTAACCTCAGGCTGACCCTGAACTCCTGATCCTCCTGCCTCTACCTCCTGAGTACTGGGACTACCAGTGCATACCACCAGTTCAGCTCAACAAATAGTTGTTTTTTTTTAGTGGCTCAAACTTGCCCTGGCCAACCAGGGATGCACTCAAGTTCCTCAAGTTGCAGATGACAGGGTGGATACTTGGAGGAAGAAACAAAGTGGCGCAGCGGAACCAGGGCACCCTCTCCAGACAGATGCTCGCTGCTGAATGACGCTATTCTCATGCTGGCAGGCAGCCCAAAGGAGAGCATCTATCTACTCAACGTCACAAAGAGGCCTTTTGATTGTTGTAAAGGGAAAAATCAGTACAACACTGAAGACAAAGTGACGAGCTCCCATTCAGACTCAATCTTAATCCCCCAAACCCTGAGAATTATACAGCATTTGGAATCAAAGATGCACTTGTCCTAACAGAGTGCATCTGTTATCTTTAGGCAAATCAGATCATTAAAGGCCCTATACTAAGCCGATTGAGAAGGCCAAATGAGGTCTTTCATCTTTTTTTTTTTTTTTTTTTAAGTCTTTCTTAAACTAATACAGTTGGTGTTCCATTAATGCTTTTCAGGTGCAAATTCTTGTGAGAACAGTACAATTTGGTAGCATTATAAAAGCTTTCCTTACCATCCACATCTAAGAATGAGAGTATCTACCCGTGTTTGCTGAGTGCTAACGGGGTGCAAGGTTTTGGTTGGGCCTCTAATATACAATTCTTAAGTAGACAACGAAGTACACAAGTAATTAAAACTAAAAGGCAAAACCTCTGCGTGAAGTGAGGACTGTAATGTCACAGAGAACACTCTAGAAGAGGAGCATTCAACTAGAGTGGCCAGGGAAAGCTACCCTACAAAGCTGGCTCTTAGGTTAAACATGAATACTGTTGTCAAGAGAAAGAAACTGGAGGTGTGTGAGCAAATGGAATTCCAGGCCGGGGAAGTCATTGCATTAGTGAGAATATTATAGGTACTTAGGAACCAGCAAGAATTCCAGGCTGGGGCTGGAGAGATGGCTCAGTGGTTAAGAGCACTGCCTACTCTTCCAAAGGACCCGGGTTCAATTCCCAGCACCCACATGGCAGCTCACAACTGTCTGTAACTCCAAGATCTGACACCCTCACACCAACACACGTAAATTAAAATTAAATAAAATATTAAAAAAAAAAAAAAAAAAAGAATTCCAGGCTGACTGGAATAAAATCACAATTGGGAAGTTCAGCTACAATAGAGCTGTCATTTACAATTAGACTTCAACTGAATTAATAGCAGCAGCTAGCATTTATTAAGTACCTGTCGATGCCACACACTAATCTTAATGTTTACCATGTTATCTTATGACCACCCTGAAGAACATGCTCACTTCCCAGATAAACAGCCTCTTCAGAGGATTAAAAAAAAAAAAAAAAAACTTGAGTTCAGAGTCAACCTGTACTTCAATAAAAATTTTAATAAACCACAGAGTGGTAATTCTACTGTAAGCTCTCAGGCTAATAATGTCTGTTATAATAAACCTGGCTGCTCGGATGTTTCTGTCCCAGAGACGTACTCTGTTAAAGGGGCCCTGACTGTTGGGATGGTTTATTGCAGCTAGCCAGCATCGCCTCTAGGGTCTTCAGCTTGAAGGCCCCACCCACGTACAAATTTCTCTTCCTCTGAGGTCTGTTTGAAGATGGAGCAGGAAGACAAGACAAGGAGAAGACAGTCTGGAAAGACTTGATTATGCTAAAATAGTTTGTCCTGAAAGCAGGAAAGTCACCGAAAGTTTCTAGATAGGAAGTAAATAAAAAGTGGAGACCTAGAGAAACTGGGCAAATGGCTGGGTAGATCCAGGTTATCAGTGAATGCCTACAATAGGGATCCCTGGGGACCCTGAAACTAATACAGGGTAGAGAATGTGTGCAGCTGAAACCAGCCTGAAGAATAACTGCCGCCCTAGTCTCCCTGGCGTATTCGCATTTCAGCGCTTCTCCTTAGCACAAGCACTCACAGGTCTGATCCTAAATGCACTCTGTGACATGTCTACGTCTCTCCCCTGGCCCTCTCTGATAAATGACTTAATAAGACACAGCACGCTGAGCACGGTGGTACAGGCCTGTAATCCGAGCACTAGGAGGCTGAGGCAGGAGAAGCATGGCGTCAAGTTCAGCTTCAGCTATATAATGAAAGAGCCTGTCTCAAACCAAACACAAAACAAAGACACACAGCAATGGAACCAAAACAGAAGAGAGGTATCTCACAGCCATCTAAAAACACAACGGAAATCAACACTACTCTGCTTTTCTTCAGCTCAGTAAGTCGCTTAATAAAAACATAAACATGTCTTTAATCCCAACACTCAGGAGGCAGAGGTAGGTGGAGTTTGAGACCAGCCTGGTCTACAAAGTGAGTCCAGGACAGCCAAGGCTACACGGAGAAACCCTGTCTCGAAAAAACAAAAAACAAAACAAACAAAAAAAGTCTACAGAGTGACTCCAGGGCAGCCAGGATCACACAAAGAGAAACCCTGTCTCGAAAAATGTAAAAAACAAAAACAAAACCATAAGCCTAAGTGCCATCCAAGTCTTCCCCGTATCCTCCCCAGCTCAGTCTGTTGCCTGTACAGAGTCAAAGGAGACACAGAGTCAGTGGCTCATCTCTACCATCATCATGTCTGTCAATTTACAGACCCTTAAAGGATCTGGCTTTTGCCCACCTCACCAGTCTCCAGTCTGCAGTATTACAACAGTTCATTAGACCAGGCTGGCCTTGAACTCATGCCACCACTGCCCAGATGAAAAATGCAAGTCTAAGACAGTTAGGAATCTTTAGTGGCCATTTCCAAAGCTGTAGGGCCAGAGAGCTCACCCAGTTGACAATTCACTATGTATTCTGAGAATGGTACAATGTTACAGGCACATAGTAGCTAGAAGGCTACACCAATGAGACTAGACTTCACAGCAAGTTCATTTTGACTTAAAACTCCCATTCCGTTCTGGTAGTGCAAAGAGAAGACAAAATAACAGAATTTAAAGCTGACACAAGGGGGTTGCTACAGGAAAAATTCACTAGTCCCTGGAAATTATAAAGACAGTTTTCAGTCCCATGAAAACCAATAATAATAACAATAAATTCATAATAATCAAAGACATTTAATAACTAAATGGTCTGCACAGGAACTCAGCTTATTATAACCATCCTTTGTTAGCCATAGGAGATGAGACCTAGGATCCCCAGGGATACCAAAATCCACAGATGCTCAAATCTCTCATTTAAAACAGCATAACTTTTTTTGTTGTTTTTGTTTGCTCGTTTGTTTGTTTTTTGAGACAGGGTTTCTCTGTGTAGCCTTGGCTGTACTGGACTCTCTTTGTAGACCAGGCTGGCCTCGAACTCACAGAGCTCCGCCTGCCTCTGCCTCCTGAGTGCTGGGATTACAGGCGCGCGCCACCACCGCCCAGCTTAAAACAGCACAGTTTTGAATGATCCCTACACACACCCTCCTAATGCTTTATATTATTACTTGTAAGTGTGTGCATGTGTGTGTGCGTACAAAACAGACAGACAGAGAGAGAGAGAGACAGAGGGACATGCCAGGGAATGTACATGGGTGAAGATGCAAGGACAACTTTGAGGAGTTGGTTTTCTCCTACTGTGGACGCTGGGGATGGAACTTGGGTTGTCTGGCTCTGCAAGGCAAGTGCCCTTACACACGGAACCATCTCCCAGCCCTCCTGCATGCTTTAAACCACCTCTAGTTAGCTTACAGCACCTCACACAGTGCGAACGCTAACAGTGACTATGCTATATCGCTCAGAGAATAGTACTAAGAAAAAGTTTAGTATGAGAGAGATTTTTCCCAGTGTTCAGAGCTGGCTGAATTGTTAAACTAGCACACATGGAGACTAGCCTATCACCAAAAACATTCAGTCAGAAGATGAATGCCCATGAGTCATGGAGGCAGAGAAAGGATTCTGCCAACTGGGACCTTACATTAACTTAACTCCAGGCTCTCTTCCAGGGCTAACATTTTACAAATAGAAAGGGAAGTGGGAAAGGAAAGAAAGGGGTCACTAGAGCAGTAACATTAAATGAGTGATTTTAAAAAGTTTACATTGTAAAGTCCAGAGTCATGCCTTGGATTAGGAGAATTAATAAAAAAACAAAAAGGAGAAGGCCCCTTTCTCCACTCAGGGAATGCAGTCCTGGACATTCTTTCAGACAGGAACAAAACAGAAGACTGAAATTTCAAACATTGAAGTTTTAAGAATATGCTAGAAAACAGCTTGTTTGCCAGTAATATCAATTCTCCCCAAACCACAGCAAAGTGCCCTTCCTTTATAATTCAACCTGGGTACCCTAACCAGCACTTCTAGAAAAATAAGAGACCCGTTGATGTGGTTTTCAAAATTAAAAAAGGCAATCCTCTCCCTCCCTCTCTCTCCTTCCCTCCCCCCCCCCCTTGAAATTATCTTGAGTTTAGGGGGCACTTTGAGAAGACTCATTTGTCATGCTGTAGGAATCAGGGCTGATACTCAGCATGAACAGGCTGTTTTCAAAACGTGGTTTTAATTTAAGTCATTTCTATGGTGACTAATACCGTTGGATCAACTCATTCAAACATATTTTTTAAATAAACAGACTCTTACTCATCTTCTTCTAAGAATCAAAAAAAAAAATCCTGTATTTCTCTGTAAATTTTGGGCATATACTTAAGAAATGTCTAAGTACATTCTAGATATATTAATACCCTGGCTTTCCCAGCAGAATATCTAGCCAGTTAATTGAGAAAGACGTGAGACAAAACCCAAGCACCCAAAGCCATTCTCCATAGAATGACTTTACATCTGTTAAGGCTCAAAAATAGGTTATTTGAGCTATCCTTGGTGGAACTCTTTTTTTTTTTTTATTTTTTTTAATTTATTTATTCTTGTTACATCTCAATGTTTATCCCATCCCTTGTATCCTCCCATTCCTCCCCCCCCCCCCCCCCCCCCATTTTCCCATTATTCCCCTCCCCTATGACTGTTCCTGAGGGGGATTACCTCCCCCTATATATTCTCATAGGGTATCAAGTCTCTTCTTGGCTACCTGCTGTCCTTCCTCTGAGTGCCACCAGGTCTCCCCCTCCAGGGGACATGGGCGGTGGAACTCTTTATAAAATGAGTTATGTGCTTCTTTTTAGATTTTTTTTTTTTTTTAATCTACAGAACCTAATTAAACTTCATTGATTTAGTCATCACCATGAGCTTCAATTACTATGTGGAACTGATGTCCTGGGGGAGAAGATGCTCCATGGAGTGGCTGGCTCTCTCTCAGCCTGGAAGTCTGCCTCTGACAGTTCTGTTCACTAGCACTCAGCTCACACTGCTACTCCCAAGGAGGCCTGCGAGCAAGCGCCTTGCAACATCTCTCCTTCTAATACACTAATCTACCATTAACTAAGTCAAGAAGCCAATCATATTAAAATTGGGTCCAAATTAAGAGTAAATCCTAAGAACAGAAAGACTGAGTCACATTACTGGAAAGCCTCCAGCCCATGGATTTTTATAAAATTGATTTTAGTTCCTTAAATACCTCCTAAATCTATTCTGAGGTTTCCATTATAAGGTGACTGGCTGAGGCTATCAGATGAGTGACCTTCTGGGAAAACCACACCTCCTTCTTTCCGGAATATTCTGGTTTGCTTCTCTATTGCCATGATATGCACCATGACCAAAAGCAGCCTGGGGGTGAAAAGGGTTCCCTGTATCTCACAGGTTACAGCTCACCAGGAAGGGCAGCCAAGACAGGAGCTAGAAGCAGACCTGAGGTGGGTGGAGACTGGCTAGCTCCCATGGCTTTCTCATACAGGCAGGGACCAGCAGGCCAGAGGTGCCACCTCCCACAGTGGCAAAGTCTGCCCACTTTGATCATTAATCAAGAAAATGTCCCAGGCAAACGTGCAGTGAGCAGTTTGAGGAAGGCAGTTCCTCAGGTGTGAGGCCCCCTCTTCCCAGGTGAGTCTTAGTTTGTGTCAAGTTGACAAAAAACAAAAGAACACAGAGAGACAGCAAGTCTTGACCTGTTATTTCTAGAAGATGTTGCATCCTTATAAACTCCTCAGCAAAACATGAACAAAGCAGAGAGAAACCCTGTCTCAGGGGAGGGAAAAAAGGGGGGGGGGGGGTTATATAGTGAGTTTCAGGGCAGCTTGGGGTATGTAGATAGACTCTGTCTCCAAAAAAAATAACTTAAAATAATTTTTGAGAGGCCTGGAAAGATGGCTCAGTGGTTAAAATTATGTTCTGTTCTTGCAGAGGACCCAAGTTCAGTGACCGGCACCTATATCAGATAGCTCACCACCCTCCGAGGCTGCCTCTGTGGGCATCCCACTCACATGCACAAGCCCACACAGACACACAACAAGAAACAAAATAAAACCTTCAAAGGACTTTGAGAGACAGTCCGAGTTAAATCTTAAACCCTGAGGTGGGCTGGGTGAAGAACACAGGGCAAGGCATGCTTGGGGTAAGCACCTAGGAAGAAGCCTGAACGCCCTAGTGGGACAAACGTGTGCCCACAGAAGGAAAACACAGGATGGCGAAAGATGGAGAGCAAGACAAGTTCAAGGCGGCCTTCTGGAATGGCCAGGAATTTACATCCAACATTCTGTAAGATAGTGGCCCATGAAGAAGATTGAAATACGGAATCACCACAGCAAATTCAGTGGGGAAATTTTCCCCTTGAATGGGTATAAGAAATGGAAGGAAACTGAAACACAAGAGACTGAACATTCTCCACAGAATGCATGAGAGACATGGGTGGGGCAGAGAAGAGAGAGCGAGCGCACACTAGAAGTTGAAGTGGGGTAGGTGAGCCAGAAGATAGATTTTTTTTCTAAGTGGTATTAATTTTAATTGTATTTCGATTGGATTGAGAGGCACCTGGGAGACTGGTAAAGCACACCTCTGGGTGGGTTTTCAAGGATGAGTCCAAACAGTAATAACCAACGTGGGGAAGATCTGTCCTGACTGTGGACGGGACCATCCCAGAGGCTGCAGTCCAGAGGGTATAAGAGAGAGGAGGGGCAAGGCAGCTACAACAGAACTTCTCTCTGCTCTCCCTCCTCTCCTCTGCCACCCTGCTTCCTGGCTGCAGTGAGATAAGCAGGTCCTCTCTGTCACACTGGCCTGAAAGCTCTGAATAAATAATAAATAAATGAAGCTCAGAATAAATAAAGCTGGAATACATCTTTTCTGCCTTTAATAGACAGACTAAGTTCGAGTTTGAGTCAGCTTCTTCTAAACTGGGAACTTAGGCACGTTAGACGTCTGTCTTTTCATTTGAAAAACAGTACTGTACTTTAGAGGACTGTTGTAGTGATTAAATGAGCTATCATTCTGACATGAAAATTAAGTTTTACAGACTATAGTAACAAATGACAAATGTATGTTTCAGCTAGTGAATTCATCCTGCCCCATCAAAGTGTATTTGTTTCTCTATTTTCTATAGCTAACAAGTCTTACAGTATTGGCAAAAATATACTTTCTCTTCAAAATGTGTTGCTTTAGTATTCAGATTTGTAGTATAGCTTGGACAGATTAGATATAAAATATAAAGACTCAATAGCAGATGAAAAGTAAATAGAAGATTTTTGTTTTATTTTGAGATGTCTCCTGTATCTCAGGGTGGTCTTGAACTCATAGAAATCGGCCTGCTTCTGTCTCCTGAGTTCTGGGATTAAAGGCATGAGCTCCCCCCGCACCCCTTTCTGTTTTGTTTTGTTTTTTTGAGATAAGGTTTCTCTGTGTAACCACTTTGGTTGTTCTGGAACGCATTAAGTAGACCAGGCTAGCCTCAAACTCACAAAGATCCACCTGCCTCTGCTTGGAGAGTGCTGGGTTAGAGGTGTGCGCCCTCACTCACACGCAGCTGTTCCTCTTCTCTTTTGATGAGAACACAAAATTGAATCTAGTCATCTGCCTTTGATTATTTATGTTCCATAAAAGCCTCTGTTTTGGGCTGGAGAGATGGCTCAGTGGTTAAGAGCACTGTCTGCTCCTCCAGAGATTCTGAGTTCAGTTCCCAGCAACCACATGGTGGCTCACAGCCATCTATACTGGGATCTGATGCCCTCTTCTGTCACGTAGGTGTATATACAGATAGAGTACTCATATACATAAATAAATAAATAAAGCATTCTTTAAAGCCTCTGTTTTAAAATATCTTCACATTATTGGGGTGGGAGAAATGGCTCAGCAGTTCAGCATGCTTGCTGTTTTTGTCAAGGTCCTGAGTATCCCAGAACCCATATTGGGGTAGACACCCTCTTCTGGAATCTGTGGGCACCTGTCCTCATGTGCACATGTATACACAGATGTATGTATGGATGGATGGATGGATGGATGTGTATGTATAAATAACAAAACCAATCTATAAAAACCTCACATTATTAATAAAGGGAAAAGCTGAAGGGTAGCAGCACACAGAATGCACTGACATTCCTCATCCACACATTTCTCCTTGAATCCTAAAATTTAAAATGTGATACATTTAGTGAATTGCTAAATTTAGAAAACCGCTGCCACAGTATCAGGATAACTACATGCAAAGGAGTCTGGATCCAGGGCTGGAGAGATGGATGGCTCAGCAGCTGAAAGCACTGGCTGCTCTTCAGAGGACGCAGGCTAAATTCCTAGCATCCACATGGCAGCTTACAACTGTCTGTAACTCCAGATCAAGGGGATCACACAGATATACAGGTAGGCAAAACACCAATGCACATAATTTTTATTTATTTATTTATTTTTTTTTTTTTGCACATAATTTTTAAAAAATAGTCATTAAAAAAAAAAAAGTCTGGGTCTTACTTCAAACCATACAGACATCAACTCAAAAAGCACCAAGCCCTAAATACAGAACAAACCTTAAGTACAGAAGGTAAAAACCACTATATGAAACTCTCAGAGGGCTAAGATGACCCAGTGGTTTAAAAAAACCAAACAAAGCAAAACAAAAACACTTGTCATATAAGCCTGATGACCTGAGTTTGAAGCCCCAGGATCCATGCAGAAGCCAGATTCCGGAGCACAATGTTTGCAGTCCCCAGGTGGCTATAAGAAATAGGAAGCAGGGCTGGAGAGATGGCTCAGAGGCTAAGAGCACTGTCTGCTCTTCCAAAGGTCCTGAGTTCAATTCCCAGAAACCACATGGTGGCTCACAACCGTCTATAATAAGATCTGGGATCTGGTGCCCTCTTCTGGTGTGCAGGCACACACATGGGCAGCACATTAAATAAATAATAAAGAAATCAAAGAAATAAATAGGAAGTAGAAATAGGAGAGTCTCCAGAAGTTTAGGGCCACTTAGCCTGGTCTATACAGCGGTGAAGAGACCCTGTTTTAAACAAGGTTTCAAACAAGTCCGACACTTGAAGGTACCCAGGTACCACACCATACGCAGTCCAACACCTGCAGACACAGACACTCACACCACACACACACACACAACCTCTCAGATGCGAACATTATATAAACCTAATAGCTTTAATTAGACAACTGTTTCTCACCTTGACCTGACAGCCAAACACAAGTAACCAAGAAAAGTCAGGAGGGGCTGGAGAGGTGGCTCAGTGGTTAAGAGCACTGACTGCTCTTCCAAAGGACCCAGGGTCAACTCCTGCACCCACATGGCAGCTCACAACTGTCTGTAACTCCAAGAGCTGACACCCTCCCACAGACATACATGCAGGCAAAACACAAATGCACATGATTCAAATTTTAATTAATAATTAATTATTGCTGGGCGCAGTGGTGCATGTGGTGGTAATCCCAACACTGGAGAGGCAGAGGCAGGCAGATCACTGTGAGTTTGAGGCCAGCCTGGTTTACAAAGTGAATCCAGGACATCCAAGACTACACAGAGAAACCCTGTCTCAAAAAACAAAAAAAAAAAAAAAAAAAAAAAAGAAAGAAAGAAAGAAAGAAAGAAAACCTATATGTAGTAATTCTTCAAAAACTTAAAACACAGAGTAACTATATTATCCAGAATCTTTCCTCTTACAGATATATTCAAAGTTGAAAATATATTCCTACTAAAATGTGCACATAGTGAGTTCTAGGCCAGTCAAGGCTACATAGAAGGTCTCCCACCCATTCAGGAGGAGGAGGTAGAGGAAGAGGAGGAGGAGGAGGAGGAGGAAAGAATGTATACTAAAGTCATCTTTACCAAAAAAAGCTATAACCCATGCTAGACTGATAAGTGTAGAGGAGGGCCTCTACATTTCTCCACATGGAAGAAGAGAAAATAAACTGAAGTTTCTGCTAAAGCTCTAAACAAGATTCACTGCACTCCTGCATTCAGATTGGAAGATTTAAACTTGACTGCTGATACTAATTTGCACTGTTACAACACTGATTTTTAAATTTTTTTTTCTCTTGTGAAAGTATCAGAGTATATATTCCTGGGAAATATATTGCATACTACTACCTGCAGGAAGGACAAAATTCAGTAATTTGGTCAACACTTACTTCACTGCTGAAAAGGCAGCTATTACCCCACTTATCAATAAGCTGCAGAGCAGGAACAGGAGCTGGTCAGGGCCCTAGAGCCGTAAGAGTGGAGGTTTACTTCATCAAATCCATGTTCTCTATGAGGCTAGAGAGCTGGCTCGGTAGTCAAGAGCACTTGGTCCCTTGCAGAGGACTTGGTTCCCAGCATCCACACAGTGGCTCACGGCCATCAGTAAACAGTTCCCAGGGATCCAGCATCCTCTTCTGACCTCCAAGGGCATCAGGAACACATGTGGTACACATGCATACATCAGATAAAACTTCTATACACATAAAATACAATAAATCTAAAACTCAGGGCCTTTTTTTTTAAAAAAGATTTATTTATTTATTATGTATACAGTGTTTTGCTTGCATGTATGTCTGCACACTAGAAGAGGGCATCAAATCAAATCACATTATAGATGGTTGTGAGCCACCATGTGGTTGCTGGGAATTGAACTCAGGACCTCTGGAAGAGCAGGTGGTGCCCTTAACCACTGAGCTATCTCTCCAGCCCAAGAGTTACAGTTTTGTAGTGGTCACACAGGTGCTGGGAATTGAATCTGGAACCCCTGGGAGAGCAACTAGTGCTCTTAAGCACTAAGCCATCTCTCCAGCTCCACTTAATACATTGCTTGTAGGAAAATACGACATATTTTGGTCTTATTAGCACTTACTCAAGCGCAGCTCCTTTACAAACTGGACAGTCTCCAAAGATGAAGAGCACTTCAAACATGCTCACTACCTTAGTCACATAAGACTAGAGGCACATAAGACTGTGAGTTCAAGGCCAGCCTGGTCTACAAAGCGAGTCCAGGACAGCCAAGGCTACACAGAGAAACCCTGTCTCGAAAACCAAACCCCGCCCCCCCCAAAAAAGAAAGAAATCCGAAATTAAGCAATCTTGACCATGTATTACAGAGGTATTAAAAATCTACATAGCTTTCAGGATAGGCAGGGCTATTATTGCACAGAGAAAACCTGTCTCAAAAAAATAAAGAACAAAACCAAAAAGCCCACATAGCTCAAGGTCTTCATTAGTATGTGCATAATCAGGAGGATTTGACTCTGTGTGTTTCACTTAGAACTGTGAGGAGGAACAAGCTCCATTTCCCAACCTTGCATTATTTTACCCCTTTGACCCCAATTATTTAAATCCAATCAGTGGCCAAATCCTCTCGCCCTCCCCCAACACGTGACTGGTTTGAACTTTTACTTTCTGTTCTAGCTGCCTCAACACTATCCAGATAACCTGTCACTGTTTCCAGCCCTCCCTGCTACAGACACTTACAGTACAGTGAGCTACAATTTACAGTCTATCATGCGTTTTAAGAATTCAAAGGTTCCCAGTTTAAATCAGTGTTCCCCCTTCCCTGAAGCTAAGGTTAGCCCTTAATTTATAATCCTCTGGCTTCTGCCTGCTGGGTTACAGGTGTGCACTATCACATTTAAGATGTTCTCAACATAATAAACGATGCATAAGGAAACAGAAAGGCTAATTATCTTAATTTTGTCACTCCGAGTTGTATACAAGTACCTAACCATCACAGTATACCCCCATCGTACTCCATGCAGATGCACAGTTGCTATTTCAGCTAACAAGGGTCAGACCTTTGGAAGAGCAGTCGGTGCTCTTAACCTCTGAGCCATCTCTCCAGCCCCTTGTGTGACTCTTTTACTCACTTACTTAACCAATACCTATTAGAAGATCAAAATCCAAAGACCTTGTAATAGTTGCAGCTAAGACTCCAGGCCTTTTCCCACCGCTGCGATGTGCCCTGCGCTTGACTAGGTTAGTCTCACTGGCCACCAGCCCTAGCTAGAACTACTTGCTTCCTGAAGGAGGCTGCGTGGCCCTGCTTCTGCCCCGTACTTGTGAGATTCATCCCTGCACCTCCCTCGCAGGCATGCTAACTCCTCCGAGGCTTAGCCAGAGCGCCATGTTTCCTTCCCGTCAGAACGAATCCCTCCACCTAAGTCATTATTTACTTAAGACAAGTGAACATCTTCTCACAGATATTCCACCCCCCCTCGTGATTTTCGGTAGCCGTGCAGGGTTCCACTGTCTAAACGCCACAGGTTTTACTCTAATATGACAGTTTTTCAAAAACCGTCAAGTTTTAAAGTAGAGAGTCTTTTAAAAATCTCATCCTCAAAGACAAGAGAGATGGCTCAGAGGTTAAGAGAACTCGCTGCTCCAGCAGAAGACCTAGATTTAATTCCCAGCACCCACCTGGCAGCTCACAGCTGTGTGTCACTCCGTTCCAGGGGATCTAACGGTGTCTTCCGATGCTGCCAGGCACGGCATGCATATATTACACGGACATACAAGCAGTCTAACACCCATACAAACAATGAATAATCTTTTTGGAGGGAAACGGGAATAGTGAAAACAGCAATTTGTCAAGCAACTTTCTAGGAGGGAAATCAACCTATGACAATTCTCCAGTTTAAGGGAGTGCTCTTAGAGACGCGCTGTGCGGATCTGCCGAATGAACCGGCAGTTCCTTACTTCAAGTCTTAAAAACCTAGTTTTCCATACAGCTGTGTTTACTCACAGCAGGCTAGTTTGTGCTGGAGGTGTGAAGCAGCAGAGCGAGGATCTCTCCCTTTCTCCTCTATTTTCCCTAGCCTTTGTTATTTGCCTTTCTGCAGTTTCCTAGCCGGAGCTGTAATTAGTGCCCCACGGGGATCTATACTTTTCTAATAAAGCACAAGTCTACTGAACAATGGCATGTGTGCACACACGCCATGTGTGTTCCTAACAAATTAGGAATATTTTGCACATGCAAGCCTTCAAAGGACTTTAATAACTTAATGGGGGCCCTTTACATAGCAGCTGCAACTGGCTCATAACACTGACTGGATTGATTCGTCCCTTTCTCTTATTGCACATGTATCTAATTGCAAGAAGGGAAACAACTCATTTGAGACTGAGTAAAATTAAGAATTCAGTCCCAAAGCAAACTTTAGTAAGTGAATCACTTTTGCCAAGGAAAATTTTCCTCCAATTAGTTCAAACCTCATGTTTGTTTCATAACAGTTCACCATAATTTTTCTGCAAAGTCACTGTTTATAGGCAACTGAAAGTGCTTCCAGGGCTGGCAAGATAGCTTAATTCCTGGAACCCACGGGTTGACGAAGAGAACTGACTCCTACCAAGTTGTTGTCTGACGTTCACAGGTGCCACACACCATGCTGACAGACACCACACACACACACACACACACACACACACACACACACACACGTTAAAAAATAAGTAAATGTAACAAAAGAAAGAGAAAAGTAGAAACTTCAAAATGTGCTTCAAAAGACGGCTAAACAAGCAGCAAGGCTATGGGCTTAGCTCAGAAGCTGCCCAACACTGCCAAACACAACCCAAACAACATACACACGCGTGTGCGTGAGCACGTGCATGCTCCAGATCCCATCTCACGTTCCTTCCTGTCCCGGCTCTTCGGACTCTGGGCTAACATCGGCAAGCCTCCCCACAGCGTGCCATCAGCAAAGCCCTAATCTATCCTCATTCGATGACCACTGGATGGTTAACTAGAAAAATAATCAGACTATAAAGGGAAAACAACCAACGACTTGCTTGCTAAGCATCTAACTCATAGGAAGAACTCAGATGGGAAGATAAGAGTTACCCTTCACAGGAGAAATACGAATCAAACTTCCCACTGTCACCTTCCTGTGCAAGGCTGGCGGCAGCATAACCACAAGTGACGCTAACAGCCCACCTGCACATAAAGATTACTGACCTTCAGAGGTTTCTCAGCTTATAACAAAGGGCTCAAAAAGTCATGTGCATCTATACAGCCTGTGAGCTAAATATCGACTCCAATATATGCAGCTGAGCACCCACTGTCCAAAAAGTTTAGGGCCATACATTTTCAGATTTGAAAAAGTAGGGATACTTGCAGATAGAAGAACGGATAGATAGGTAGGTAGGTAGATGGACGGACAGACAGACAAACAGACGACATTACCTTGGGATAGGACCCAAGTCTACACATGAAATTAATTTCACATATAACTTTATATCCATAGCCAAACAATAACGTTATATAATATTTTTAGTGTGCCTACATTTTGACTGCAATATGCCATGTGTAGTTGGGGCAGATTTTTTTTTTTTTCATATATCATGTCCAAATGTTTCATTCAATAGGTTTTAGATTTTGAACATTTCAGATTTTTTATTTTTGGATTACAGCTGCTCAATCTATGAAACTATTTTTCAAATATATGTAGATGCTGCTGTGATTAATAAAATCGAAATTGGGGCTGGAGAGATGGGTCAACAGTTAAGAGCACTGGTTGCTCTCCCAGAGGACCCAAGTTCAATTCCCAGCACCCAAATGGCAGCTCATAACTATCTGTAACTCCAGTTCCAGGGATCTGACACCCTCACACAGACATACAGACAAAACACTAATACAAATAAAATAAATGAATAAATAAAATCATTTTTTAATCAAAACACAGAGCTGGAGAGCTGGCTCAGAGGTTAAGAGCACCGACTGCTCTTCCAGAGGTCCTGAATTCAATT
Source organism: Acomys russatus (assembly GCF_903995435.1). NCBI lineage: Eukaryota > Metazoa > Chordata > Mammalia > Rodentia > Muridae > Acomys > Acomys russatus. Next base: position 26,168,411 of record NC_067165.1, read on the forward strand.
CCCAGCAACCACATGGTGGCTCACAACCATCTATAATATGATCTGATGCCCTCTTCTGGCCTGCAGGTACATTCAAGCAGAGCACTGTATGAATAATAAGTAAATAAATCTTAAAAAAAAAAAAAACAGCATACAAGATTTACTGATATGTACTAGTTCTATCATAAATTTTACTAATCAGTAATTTCTAAAACTATTACATGAAAATCCACTAAAATATTTTACTTTACAAGGCAATCTACATAATTAATGCTCATTAATTAAGATTGGAAATTAAAGTTGGAAATCATTTCATGAGCCTGGGCCCCTTGAACTAAAGCAGTGTCTAACTCATCTTTTCACTCAGTGGCAGAAGTGCTTAATAGAAGAGCTTTCTAATCCTTCTGTGTGTGTGTGTCTGTGTGTGTCTGTGTGTGTCTGTATGTGTGTGTCTGTGTGTGTGTCTTTGTGTGTGTGTTTGTGTGTATGTGTCTGTGTGTGTGTCTTTGTGTGTGTGTCTGTGTGTGTATCTTTGTGTGTGTGTCTGTGTCTGTGTCTGTGTGTGTGTCTGTGTGTGTGTGTCTGTGTGTGTGTGTATGTCTGTGTGTGTGTGTGTATGTCTGTGTGTGTGTGTCTGTGTGTGTGTGTATGTCTGTGTGTGTGTGTCTGTGTGTGTGTCTGTGTGTGTGTCTGTGTGTGTCTGTGTTTGTGTCTGAGGGAGAGAGAGAATGTTTATGTTGGCAAAAAACGTCTTCAACTCTTAAAACTGGGAGGCACAAAAATCGCTAAGGCTTGCCAGATGGCTCAGTGGGGAAAAGCACTTACCACTAACCCTGACAACCTGAGTTCAATCTCTAAAACACATACGTTAGGAAAGAACTCCCATGAGCTATCATCTGACTTAGGCACGTGCACCATGTGCACTCACTACATACATACATGTAATGAAAATATTTCCAGCTGGGTGTTAGGGTACATTTTTAATTCCAAGAATCAGAGACAGGAATTCTAGGAGTTCCAGGCTAGCCTGGTCTACACAGTAAGTTCAGACCAACAGGCTACACAGTGAGACTTTGCCTCAGAAAGTTTAAGAAGTCGTATTAATGGGTTATACTGAAGTGAGGGCCTTTCCTCAGCAATTGTTACTCAAAACCTTAAAGTTTGTTTTTTGTCTAGTTGGTTGGTTTAGTGGCTTGCTCTTAGTTTCTTGGTTACTGGCCCAGTATTCAGGGTCCTCTTGCCTCAGCCCCTAGAATGCTGGGATTTCAGCACTCACCACTGTGTGTTAAGAACCTAAAACTTACCACACAACTGACATGTAAGATTCAATTCTATGTAGGACTGAAATGTCATTTGTATCCAACTGACTGGTCAAAGGAAGTTTAAATTCTCATGCTAAAAGGATTTTTTTTTTTTTTTTTTTGGCTTTGACAAAAAGCAACCTCAGACTAAACTAAATTTAATTTTCCTTTAGGTATAATTAATAATCTTAAAATAGCAATTGTGCTTTGCAGCAAACAAGAACATTAATATTGGTTGTACAGGTGCCAAGAGCTCTTTGTTATCTGGCATTTTTGCTTTGTCTCCTACAACAATGATTAATAGCACAATGTAAAACAATGAATCCTCCTTAATTGTCTGTCCCATTTATCAAATATCAAAAGTCTGTAATATTTTTTAATTTATTATAATATATTCAGATTACATCCCAATTGTTATCCCCTGGCTTGTATCATCCTGTTCCCATCCTCTGTCCTCTTCTGCCCTACTCCCGTCCCCTGTGACCACAGCCTATCAGGTCTCATTTGAATAGCCTGCTTCCCCTTCCTCTGTGTGCCTGCTGGGCCTCCCCACCAAGGGGAAGTGATCAAACTGGGGGTACCACAGTTCATGTCAGAGGCAGTCCCTGCTCCCCCCGACAACCGTGAAGAACGTGCTGTCCATTGGCTAGATCTAAACAGCAGGTCTAGGTTTGCTGCATGCATTGTCCTTGGTTGGCGCTGCAGTTTGTGCAAGCCTTTACTTGGAAATTATGGAGGGAAAAAAAAATCTATAAGAATATCTGTAACTCTAAACCTGGAATATGTATCAGAACCATTGTGGAACATGCTAAAAATATAGATGTCTGGGTCCCAGTCTTTAAGAATGTTTTTGTTAAAAGCTGATTCTAAAGCAAGTCTCCTACCTAGCCAGTATCAACAAAACCTAATTAGAAACAAAAATTTCACACTAGCCACTCAGAAACTGAATGAGAGAATGGGGCTGAAGCTCAGGAACTGATTCCACAGCACCCAAACTACTTGAAGGCATGTGAGTTTTGAGAACCTTCGCTTTCATCCACCTATTCATCACTAACTCTATTAAGATGAATATGAGACTTAAAACACAAATGTAGGTAAGTCATGCTTTTCTCAGGGGAAAAAAAAACAACTCTCAGTTTTGTCATAATCATTAAGTTAGCACTAATGTGATCTTTATTTGAAATCATGTCAATTGAGCAGGTTCTCAGATCTGAGTTCTTTGTTTGTTTGTTTAAAATTTGTTTATTATTATGTATACAGTGTTCTGCCTACACATAAACCCGTATGTCAGAAGAGGGCATCAAATCACATTATAGATGGTTGTGAGCCACCATGTGGTTGCTGGGAATTGAACTCAGGACCTCTGGAGGAGCAGTCAGTGCTCTTAACCTCTGAGCCATCTCTCCAGCCCCGGTCTGGGCTCTTTTTAAAGCACATTTGATGTACATAATTATCTTTTTAAAAAGATGGTACTAATGCAATAGGATCTTTTATTTTCAGTCAGGGTCTGGAGCCCAGGCTGGTCTCTGTCTTGCTATGAAGGCAAGAATGAGATTGGACTTTCTGATCTTCCTACTTCCACCTCCTGCCACACCTGGTTTTTATGTGGTGCTGGGAACCGAACCCAGACCTCGTGCATGCTGGATAAACAGTCCACCAAATGAGCTGAATCCCCGTCTCTGTATGGTTATTTTTAGAGCGACCGTCAGACTGGACATGGTGCTGTGTATCTCTAGTCCCAGTGCTTGAGAGGCAGAGCCAGGATGATCTTTGTGAGTTCCAGGCCATCTGGGGATACACAGTGAGACCTTCTAGTCTCAAAGGAAAAAAGAAAGAGAGAGAGGGATGGGGTGGGGTGGGGAAACAGGGATGGAGAAGGGAAGAAAGAAAGAAAGAAAAGTAACAAATTATTTACAGCTAAATTTATATAATGTCTAGGGTTTGCTTCCAAATTATGCAAGAAGAAAAGTAGCTGGTTAGAGTCAAGGCTGGATGACGGGAGCGCCTGGCTGATTATAGTGTATAAGCAACTATTCTTTGCACATGTTTGAAATTATCTCAAACGTTACAAGTTGTAAAGTATAAGAAATTAAAAGAGAATGACAGATCTGTGATGATAGCATTCATCTCATGTATCTAAGGAAATACTGACTCAGGAAAGACTTGTCTGATAAAGATAGACTAGTAATTGATATGACCATGGTTTGATCAACTAACAATTAGCTTGTATTACTTAATTATTCTAAACAGCCTGCAATACCACTTTCAAGGTATTGGAAGTAAACCTTGTATTATAATTAATTTGTATGGGTACAATACCTCATATTAGAGTGGAAATATGTATAATGTGTATGAAGAATAATCTCAAATTTGAATTCTATATCACAAGACTATACATTCTAGGTTTAACAGGATTCTATAGATAGATAAGGTAAAATAGTTAGATATGTTCTTCAAAAAAACCTCAGAGACCTACAGAATATGGCATTTAAAGATGTTTTTGTTATTTTAAAGATTCCTTGCCCAAAAAACAGGTTAACTCCTGGCAACACCCAGCCTACCTCAAAGAAGATGACAAGCATCAAAGAACTTCCTCATGGAGATGGTTTTAAATGTGGCAAATCAGCCACTGGACAAAATGTCCTTGTTTCTACCACAGACAGAATTCTGCCTAAAAATGGGCAAGCTTGGATGCAGGCAGAATGGACAACCAAACTCTGCCAAGACAGGGTAAACAAGTCCCTATAGTTCCTGCCTCACAAATACGTCTGTCAGATATATTGGGCCTGAAGGCTGAAGATGATTCTCCAACATTATAGGGAGTCTTAGGCGACTGTTCAGGCAGCAGACTGTCTCTGTCACCTTCTCATTTTAGAAGCTGCTAACCTGCACTTACGATTCACTCAGGTAATTAAGTTTTATTCCGTCTCAAGTCTCTGATGAGGTTGAAGACCAGATAGTCTTACAATTAAGCTTAGTTGTTTATGGATTAAGATGCTTTTAGGCCTAGATAGATGTTTTAAGTTGATAGAGATGAGATACAATAGGTATTGATTTTCATTCTGAATTTTAGACTCACCAAAATAGGAAAGATGTTTTCCTCAAGTTTGCCAAATACAAATAGGCAAATCACCATGAATATAACATTGATATAATTCCTGATTGTTTCGTGGTTCTTCTTGCTGTATGCAGTTTATTTTATTTACGTGTAATAATATAAACATATATGAAAAAAAGAAATATAACTAAAAAAAGGAAAAATACAAATCTGAGTTAAGAGAGTATATTCTTGTGAGGTGCTCAGTTTCTCTTCTCATTCTCTAAGAAAATAAATACATGCCCAGTACTCTACCACCCTAGTATCTAGGCGTGCACAGATAATTATGCTGATGACCTCAGCTGCCCAGGCCCACTAAATGACTGTGTAGTCTACACATGTGCTCTGTCTTCCCTTGAGCCACTCCAACCAATTCCTAAATGAGAAGAGGAAAACACAGCTGAGGTCCTGAGTGAAATCTCAGGATTTCTTTATCTCTGTCTCACTTCACATAAGAAATTGTTTGTTGTTTGTTGTTGTTGTTGTTTTCGAGACATGGTTTCTCTGTGTAGCCTTGGCTGTCCTAGAACTCTGTAGACCAGACTGGCCTCAAACTCAGAGATCCACCTGCCTCCGCCCGCCATGTGCTACCATCGCCTGCCTGGCTCACATAAGAAATTCACAAAGCAGGGGCTGGAGAGATGGCTCAGGGGTTAAGAGCACTGGTTGCTCTTCCAGAGGTCCTGAGTTCAATTCCCAGCAACCACATGGTGGCTCACAGCCATCTATAATGGGATCTGGCGCCCTCTTCTGGCCCTCTGGCTCACATGCAGGCAGACACTGCACATGATAATAAATCTTTAAAAAAAAAAAAAAGAAAGAAAGAAAGAAAGAAATTCACAAAGCAGGAAAAGCTTCTTCTAGATTAACAGTCTTTACTAGGAAGTACCTTTCTTGCCAATGTACTTAATGAACGTAATCCATAACCCAACACCACCCTGTGGGTGTAGCCCAGTGGTAGAGTGCATGCTTAACATGAAAAAGGCCTGGGTGCAGTGCCCAGCACCCCACCCCCACACACACAAATACTCTACTGAAGAAATACACAAAGATAGTGCTGGTTGTCTTCTTGTGGAAAGGTATTTTTCTCTCTGATTTTTCGGATTTACAACAATGAACATAAACTATTGAGATACTACCCAAGAGAAGTGAATATTTACACTTTATTGTATTTTATTACATATGTGGAGGTCAGAGGGCAACTAGACAATTTGTTCTGTCCTTTGTCCACTGGGGAACCAGGTGGGCTGTCAGGGCTACTCAGTGAGCCATCCAGGTCTCGTTACATCATTCAGTTGGACCCGACTGAATCCAGGTTTTCTTTTCCTCCTAATCACATCCTTAGCCCAGATCTCCTGTAAGAACAACATGCCTTTTTCCTGCTTCTCCTCATCAGTGATGAGGCAAGGTACCACTCAAGTAGGTAACAATAATTCTCAAGCTACTTCCTAGGTTTTTAAACACAGTCCTCTTTAGACCTCCTAATTTCACATTACATTCATAGCTTTTTTTTTTTTTTTTTTTTTTTCCATGAATAACCTACTCCTAACCAGGCCATCTACTCTGCAATCTCTTGATTTGCTTCTACTGTTACAATGCTCCTCAGTCTAACACTTCAATTCCCCCAAGACACATCAGACCACTTCTCTTTGGGATAGCTCTCCTGCTCAACCTCTTCATCTTCATCTAAGCACTTGGATAGTAAATAAATTAAATTTTCATATGGGTTAGCCTCATGTTCGGATGCAGCCTGATTACAATTCACATTAACTTGGTTCCTTGATCATTAAAACCAATAACTAATGCCATCCAGGGCAAACCGACGAGAGTTATTTCCTCACTTAGCCTTGCAGTAACTGTGCAGAGAGTGTGAGATGCCTGTCCAAGACTAGGCTCCCTTGTTCGCCTTAACAAAACTCTCGTGGAATTGAGGGCAGAACCTTGCCGACTAAAAGGCTGTCCTTTACTGACAGAGGCAGCTGGAAGGATATAAATGGAAGTTACTGCCCTTTGGCCTCTTAGCCCATCCCCTAAGGCCTTCATGCTTAGAGCACATATGGCTGGCTGGGTGTGAGCACTCATCTTGGGACCTTCAGAAGTGAAGCCATATGTTAAGGTTCGTAAGGCATAAATTTTGAAATCGAGAGCCTTCTTCATGTTTCCAAGAAAGCTTTTTGCTTAATATTCACATAGATTTTTGCTCTCTAAAGTCTCTATGACCCAAGCATTCTCAGTAAAAAGCACTCCAGTTGCTCTTTTTCTTCTAATGCCAAATCACACTTATAAAGGCAAAACAAATGCAGATCTGAACTTGCTCATATGGTCCCTTCAATACATAAAATCTCTAAGCCAGCTGCTTTATTAAACTAATACCCAGTAACCGGGTGTTTGTTTGTTTTTTGGAGACAGGGTCGCTCTGTATAGCCGGCTGTCCTGCACTCGCTTTGTAGACCAAGCTGGCCTTGAATTCACACAGCTCTGCCTGCCTCTGACTCCGTGAGTGCTGGGATTAAAGGCGGGCGCCACCACACCCAAATCAACCCTTTTTATTTTTCCTTAAAAATTAGACAGCATTTTTTTTTACATTTATTTGTGTGTGTGTGTGTGTGTGTGCGTGCACACATGTGCATGTGTGAGCACCACAATGCACATATGGAGGTCAGAGAATACCTTGTTGGGGCTGGTTCTATTTACCATGTGGGTCTCAGCGATTGAACTTAGGTCCTCAGGCTAATGACAAGCATCTTTAGTTAGTGATCTGTCTCATTGGCTCCCAGATAACACGTTTTTAAGGTTCCATCTATTGTAATATATGTCTACATATAATAAGACACGGCAATTTTTTTTTATTCCTTTTTTTTTTAAAGATTTATTTATTTATTATTATGTATACAGAGTTCTGCCTGCAGGCAGAGAAGGACATCAGATCATATTATAGATGGTTTGTGAGCCACCGTGTGGTTGCTGGGAATTGAACTCATGACCTCTGGAAGAGCAGACAGTGCTCTTAACCACTGAGCCATCTTCCCAGCCCCCCCCCCCGACACAGCAATTTTTTAAGATGCATTTTTTTTAACCTGTGATGACTTTTAAAGTCTTGCGCTCCAGTGACCCTTCTGCCTCAAGGAAAAAAAAAAAGTAATATAAAATACATAGTGCTTTGTTTACAACAATTATGTCTAATGGGAAACACCAGACAGCTAAGAGAGGGAAGAGCAGTAGTGTCAAATACTGAGGAAACTCCCCAGTTCTTAAGTGAGATGTGGGTTTATGAGGGTCTCCTCTGTTACTGTACCTCCTAAGTTATACCTAATGTTCCATGCGTTCTTTGCTTAAAGCTTAGATACCCAGCCCAGGCCAGTCTTGCACTCCAGTCCTTCTACAATAGCCTCCGGAGGCTGTAATTACAAGCATGCACCTACACCCAGCTTTGTTCCTTTTCAGTATATTAAACGTCATATAATAAGGATATAAAAGACATAATAAAGGGGTATTGCTGATAAAGCATTAAGATATGGCACCCCAGGGGCTGGAGAGATGGCTCAGTGGTTAAGAGCGCCGCCTGCTCTTCCAAAGGTCCTGAGTTCAATTCCCAGCAACCGCACGGTGGCTCACAACCATCTATAATGTGATCTGATGCCCTCTTCTGCAGACAGAGCACTCATATACAATAAATAAATTTTAAGTAATGGCACCCCAGCCAGGTGCGGTGGCGCACACCTGTAATCCCAGGACTTGGGAGGCAGTGGCAGGCGGATCGCTGTGAGTTCGAGACCAGCCTGGTCTACAAAGCAAGTCCAGAACAGCCAAGGCTACACAGAGAGACTTTGTCTCGAAAAACCAAAAAAAAAAAAAAAAGAAAGAAAGAAAGAAAGAAAAAAGAAATGATACCCCATTCTTGCTACCACCAGTTTGCTGCTTCAGAGGGTCAATAATCTGTTTCTCACCACTTAGCAGAAGACAGACAGTGCTGTCCTCAGCAACTTTCCAAGAACTATTGATTTGTGCTGTTTTCTGACAATGTGTTAAGTTTCTTGGAGGAACAAAATTTCCACATAATTTAAGATCGAGTAAATATAATTTCTATTGAAGTATGGCTAATACATGTGACAATTACCACAAGTATGTCTTAGAAGGCATCTGGACCTGTATTTAAAAAAAAAAAAAAGAAAAGAAAAACACATTTCCATTTGTCAAATATTAACAATGTTTCCATTTGTAGCTCAGTGAACTAACAGACTGAAACAAATTAGCTAGTTAGCAAAAATTAATAGGAACTCTCCTAAATTAACCATTTAGATGCCCAACCTCTTCTGTGTGTATCTACAGTAACTGTTATTGTTAATGACTTTCAAACCCTGGAAGAATTCCCCAGTTGCATCTCCCAAGAAGAAAGCCCATTCATCCTTAAGGGATTAAGGAGGCCTACTTAAGATTCATAATTAAGCAAAGAATCTCAAGTTACACTGACCCATTAATTTGGTCTCCCCATTCCATTCCCCAGCTGCTCCATCCCCACTCCTGAATAATGAGACAGCTCCCTTGTCCCTTCGGTAGCCCTGCCTCATTTTACACACTCGCTCTATATGCAGGATGTTTTAGCTGCAATGTAGTTTTCACCACTCCTCTCCTTCGCTGAGTTTCATTCCACGTTCAAAACATAAATACCTAAAGTATTGGCCGGGCGTGGTGGCGCACACCTTTAATCCCAGCACTCGGGAGGCAGAGGCAGGCGGATCGCTGTGAGTTCGAGGCCAGCCTGGTCTACAAAGTGAGTCTAGGACAGCCAAGGCTACACAGAGAGACCCTGTCTCGAAGAAAAAAAAAAAAAAACATAAATACCTAAAGTATTTGTTGGCACTGTATCTGCCTTATAAATGTGTTCGGTAAGTCGAACATGTTTTTAAGCCAATGAACCTTAGAACAGTTCTGTGAGATTTAAATGAGTTGCCTATATTCATATCTTATTTTTATTGACTAAAGTAACACATTGAGAGTAGAAGCATGAGACAAATTGTGCTTGCTATAGGAATGAAGAACTAAGTTTCAATTAATTATCCAAGTTGCAATTATTTATATACTATAGAAGTTTCAAAATATGATCCAATGAGCATCAACAGACCAAAAGAAGCAGCATCTAAAATGTCAAATACTCCAAAGTATCCTAGTTATCCTAAATTATGTCCGCACTGCGGACAAACATACAGCAAGTTCCACGTCTTGAATGAGAAGTTGAGATGCACAAATCTTAAGGTTCTTTCAAATTATAGTAATGTTGCATCTATTATGAAAGGTTATTGAAGGGATAAAATTTTACAAGTTAACAAAAATCCTAACCTGTATGGTGGCATTTCTATCCTCAGAGTCATTCACAATATCTGCTTGAAAGAAATAAGCACATCTCCTTCGATGGAGAGCTGTATAGCGTACAAGTCAGCTCTCCTGTCGCAGCTGGACATCGACACACAAATACAACAGCAGCCAAGGCAGTGCTCATCAGCCCAACTCCAGTGGTTCCGGAATCTTGACTAATTAGGCGGCAACCTAATCTAACAAGCCAACAGGACTTTGTAGCAATGAAAGGAAACTTAGAGTTTTGATGCCAAATCTAGTTTAAGAAGCCTACAAAACAACTAAACTGGAAAATATTAAGCTATCAACATACACTATATTCTAATATTACTCAACATATAGACTGTTTTCTAACTTAAGGAAAAGCAAAACATTAAATACCTAAAATGAATATATTTCACTGACCCTCAAGCCCCTTCCTCAGTAGAATTTCTTACTTCAATTCTTAAAAGCTAATTTTCCATCTCTGTCTTTTTGTTCACTGTACTTGGATCCATGATACAGCTCCTTTAAAAAAGGCATGTGGTGGTCCAGGCCTTTAATCCCAGCACTCAGGAGGCAGGGACAGGTGGATCTCTCTGAGTTCAAGGCTATCCTGGTCTGTTCTACAGAGCAAGTTCCAGGATAGCCAGGGCTACATAAAGAAATCTTATCTCAAAAAACAAAAACAAAAACAAAAAACAAAAAAGTTGAGAGATTTAAAAATAGAATTATATCCTCATTTTTAAAGTTAGCTCTTTTAAATATTATTCCTTGAAATAAAAGGACAGTTCCAAAGTAACAACTTAATTTGTTTGTTCCACTAATCAGAGTTGAAGGCTACACTCATTTAAGTATGGAAGGGATGTTTTTCTGCCAGTCAACTATACTGATATTCCTATGACATTTAAAGGAATCTGCAGTGGAAAGAACCTAAGAAAGTTTGGGAGAATGAAACCCATAAAGCTATGTGTTACCTAATGTGGTCCTGAGATATTAAAAAATATATATATACATTTGCCCTCTGTTCCAGCTCCTAAAACTCTTGAAATCACCAGTAGTGAGTGCCTTTTCTGTTCTACACAAATAACTGATGGTCAAGGCTCCTGGAAAAGCCTAGGATGGGGGCTGCTTTTTGGTCTCACCACTCAACCTCCTGGGAGAGAGAAAAAGAAAAGGCTGAAGACTGAGTTAATTGCCAATGACCAACAGTACAATTCATCACAGCTATGCAATGAAGCCTATCTGGTGTTAGACTCACAAGGCAAGGCACCAGCTATGAAGACAAAGCTCTGACGGAGGCTCCAGCCTCAGGTCAGCCACTGAAATAGATACCCTCCTCGCCTGTGCCACAGAGGAAAAGTGAGCTGTTTCGTGACTGACAACAGATCGTGAAAAAGCTTTAAGTGACTAAAGTTGGAAGTGATTGACTGAACAGAAAAAGATAACCGATAAGGGCTTGTGGCACAAAAACAGAAAAACCTTAAGATCTTTTAAAAAGCTCCTGCAAAAAAAAAAAAAAAAAAAAAAAGCTCCTGCACACAAAGACTAGCAGTACTGGGGAACTGGCAAACAAACCAATAAAAAGGACAGGAAATAGCAAAGATGTAAGAAAGGAGTTTAAATGCAGACAGGCTTGGTGGGATAGGTAGCTCAGTGGTAAAGAGATGATCTAGCTAGCGTGTTTGAGACTCTGAATTCTATCCCTGGCTGAGGGTGGCAGGAATTCCCAACAAAAGAGTGAAAAGACAAGCCACAGAATGTAAGAGAATTGTATCAGGTGTCTGAAAAAGATCTATTTTACAGAATATAAAACAATGTTTTAAATTCAAGCACAATGTTACTAGAGCACACACCTGTGATCCCAGTGCTCAAGGAGGCAGAGGCAGGCAGATCTCTGTGAGTTTGAAGCCAGCCTGGTCTATAAAGTGATTCCAGGGCATCCAACGCTACACAGAGAAACCCTGTCTCAGAAAAAAATAACAAACAACAAAACCCTCTTGGTTAGGTATGGTAGCATACTAAGTACTGGCCTGTAATTACAGCATGTGGAAAGCTGAGACAGGAGCATCAGGGGAGGAGAGAAGGGAGACAGGATAAAGGGTGTGTCTGTGAGAGGGGAAAGAAATATGTTTCACCATCAGAAGCAAATAGGTGTTACAGACCAACAAAGGGACATATCCCAAACATGACCACATCCTGATGTGGGGTGGCTGTTACCTTCTAAGTCACATGGCCTAGACCTGCCCTAGGAACTGCATGTGCCTCTCTATTAAATCTCTAAAGTCTAAGCTTGTAAAATAGGAACAGAATGACCCAGGCTGGTCACAGCAGTGCACTGCATGAGGACTAAGAGAAGGCTCTCCTCTGGGACAGAAAATAAAAGAGAGAGCTGCACTCCTTGAGGTCAGCAAGGACCTCCCCAGAGGAAAGAGAAATCTTCAGGAACAAAAGTCCTTACTACGATCTCCAATTACTCTGTCCCACATACAGAAACTCTTTCTAAACCAAGTCTGGATGACTCATTTTATTTAGTATGGTAGAAAATGTTGTGGGTTTTTTCCTATCAAAACACAACATTACTAAAAACCCAGGGCTGGCTCCAACACCACATTGCCCTCAAACACCTTTAATCCTAGCACTCTGGAGGCAAGTGCACTTCTTCTGAGTTCAAGGCCAGCCTGGTCAATACAGTGAGTTCCAGGACAGCCAGAGATACATAGAGAGACCCTGTCTCAAAAAAACAGGACAATACCTGGACGTGATGGCACATGCCTATAATCCCAGCACTCAGGAGGCAGAGGCAGGTGGATCTCTGTGGGTTCGAAGCCAGCCTGGTCTACAAAGTGAGTCCAGGAACGACAGCCAGGGCTACATATAGAAACCCAATCTCAGAAACCAAATATAATAATAATAATAATAATAATAATAATAATAATAATAATAATAATAACAACAACAACAACAACCACCAAAAGACAACAACAACAAATGCGCCCTCAAATGACTATTAGTAGAAAAGTATGGGAAAGAGTCATCGTAAAAGGACAAAAGAGAAGAAAAGAGGGGAAGGGCGATTTCAACAAAGCAATACAAATTCTTTGTGGAACTAGAGCAATGGCTCAGTGGACACAGCACTTGCCATGCAAGCGTGAGGACCTGAGTTCAGATCCCTGGAATCATGTAAAAGGCAGGCAAGGCAGGTGTGACAATCACCTGTAGTTTAAACACTCTGGTGGCAGGCACAAGGAATCCCTAGGCTGGCTAGCTAGACTAGGCGGAACTGGCTAGCTCTGGGTTCAGAGAGCCTCTGCCTCAACAGATAGAGTAGAGAGTGATTAAAGAAGACACTGAAAGCCAACATTGGACCTCTACACACATGTGTACATGCACATACACCACATCCATGAATATTCTGTACACACCACACACACACACATGCAAGAACTTCTTTGTAGCCTGATATTGAAGGAAAATATTTGGCTGGGTGTGGTGACTGGCAAGCAGCTTTGATCCCAGAACTGGGAAGACAGAGGCAGGGAGAGCTTTGTGACTGTGAGGCCAGCTTGGTCTACAGAGAAAGTTCCAGGACAGCCAGGGCTACATAGTGAGGCCCTGTCAAAAAAAAATCTGGATTTATACCTAGCATAGGAACAAAACCCCCAAAAGGTTGTCTTAAGTGCTGTATTTTAAGCTCAAGTACAATGTTACTAGAACAGATTGCAAGTTCCTCCAGACAGAAAGAGAGTCCAGGATCAGGGTGGCTCTGTCATCACTGAGGGCTCAGGGGCAGAGAGCTAAGGCACCGCGCTCAGCGAGGCCCTGAGTTTGCTACTTGGCGCTGTAAAGAAAAATCGTCATCAGTTCTCTGTCCCAAATAAAAACAGGAACACAAGAGTTCTGTAAGACATGTAGAAAGGGCACAAATACATGTACACTCAGAACTTTGACTAAATGCACTTCTAGAATGTTTACGTTACAAAAGTGAGGGACTGGATCTTTCTAAAAAGATTCCGGACTCTTCAGATGTCAGGTGGCTTGTGCAAAAGCTGCCGTGAAAAAAATGCCCAAAGCAAACTCCTTCCTGTTTTTCAAGTGTGTGTGTTTACTCCCACATCTGCTTCAAAAGATAAAAGCAACAATGGGGACACCAGCCACATAGCTGTGTCCTACCAACCCGGAAATGAAGCTGTAGAGCCAGATGGGCTGTTAAACAGGTCTTCAGAATTCTCACGCACAGGCCAACACTCCAACCAAAGCTTAAAAGGTTACAGTCAAATCCAAAGACCAACACTAGACAAAACTGAATGGTTTGCATATAACTGTGTTACATATTTGCATACAATAGTTATACGAACCCACAGATAACCAATTTAAATATGGATGTTATCTTCATTTTATACAAGAGATACAGGCACAGAAAAGTACTTTCAGAAGACAACATTATTAAGAACTTATCAGCTTTGACAGGAGAAGGTTTTCCTCCAAATCTATGCCCGACTTGCTCGTCGTAAACATGTTGAGCAAGCAAAAGCCTCCCCATGTGGATTTCCCTCTTGAAGCCAACTTTCTATTGTACAATTCTGAACACGTTGCTTAGTGTTTAACTTGTTACCTAAACTGAGAAGTGAGACTAATAAAGCTCAGATGACCTGTGGCTTAACTATGAAAGTCACCGTGACTGCCAGGCATCTGGTGCTGGCATGGTTCTAGATATTTCACAGCCGACTAAGGATGTGTCTCACAGCAGGGTGCTTGCCTAGCATGTGCCAGCACCTCAAAACAAAACAAAACAAAACACAAAAAGGTAAACACTTATATGCTTAACTTCCTATATTGCACTCTCTTAGTCATCACAGCATTAGAGGTATAGACTATCCTTACATTATAGAATGAATAAAATGTTACAGATGTGACCCAACGTGCCCATGGCCACTACTTAAAGAGTGACACAACTAGAATTTAAAACAAAGCGCCCCCCCCAAGCTGATATTCTTTAACGCCTACATTGTATCTAAGAGCCAGAACCACAGTAAGTAGCCACTGAACACCGACACTGTTTGCCTAGCACACTAAATAAGCTCCCAGTAAATACTGCTGAAGATATGTTGGGCCCAATTAGGTCTACTAACTCCAGGCATTAAACTCCTGTAGAATAGAGCCATGTCTTCTACATTCTTTTATGATCACATATATTCATAGGGCCCTGCTCATCACAGATAATTAATATGTAGTAAATGAGCATACCATTCCTCTTCTCAAAATCCTTCCAAGAACCCCAGTCTCTTGCCACATCTTGAGAACACGGAGGCCCACTTGTTAGGAACCCCAGTGGCGGGAAACCCTGTGCACTAGGACAGCAAAGGGGGCTCATTATCTTTCCTTTCTTTCTTAATTTAAATCTTCCAGATTTGTTTTCAAGAGCTAACAGCATGCCTAACCCCCAAGGATCCACACATGGATAAAGATGATGGGAAAATGTGATTGGGAACAGCATATTTACAATGTCAGAGTTTCTCTGTAAATACTAAAAATGGACACCCCTACACAGAAGTCTGCCCATAGCCACTTTGACTAGGTGACCAAAATTAGCAACACTTAGTGTGGAACAGACTGGCATTGTGAACTTCCCAATGTGATTCAGAACAAAGAACACCACATCATGCAGAGTCCTGCCAAAATGTTTAACCTATGTCTAATCAAAGACACAGAGATAAATTTCCAGTTTATAGGAAACAAAGCAAATAGGAGAACAAATTAAACAGAACCTCAAGGGAACAATCAGGCAAATCCAGAATAGAACATTCTACAATCAGCTGGCACCAAAACTGACCAAAGTAGGGGGGGTAAGTACTGTTCTAGATTAAAGGAATGAAGGAAATAGGATCAAATATTTACACGTAAGACGAATGAGGGCTGCTGAGATGGCTCAGTGGATAAAGGCACTTGCATGCAAGTCTGGCAGCATGAGTTCAACCCCTGGAAACTGCATAAGGGTGGAAAAAGAAGAGAACTGACTCCACAAAGTTGTCTTCTGACCTCTATACATGCACGTCATACACACACACATAACTAATAAAAAAAAAAGTTTTTTTTTTAAATTTAAGTTTAACTGGGGAAATCTAAATTTGAATTGGGTACTGATGAATATTATGGGATACTGCTACTGTCTTACATATATAACCAGGCTGGCCTCGAACTCACAGCGATCCGCCTGCCTCTGCCTCCCGAGTGCTGGGATTAAAGGCGTGCGCCACCACGCCCGGCTGTAAGATAATAGCTTTATTCTTCATGAATATATACCAAAATGTTTTGAGAGTATAAAGCACCATGACTTCTCCAACGTACTCTCTAAGAAGATATACAGAAGAACAGATGAAGGAAGGAAGGAAATATGAATCTAGAAGCAGAACTACAATACGGGCTTTAAAGCGTAATTGTCCTGACGTTCGCATCACAGTATGCACCCTGTGTTGTAGGTCTAGCTAACGCACTAAACTGTATCTGCACTGCGGGGAAGGAAGAGCAATTGTAACAATCCTTCGCTCTCCAGAAGCTGAAAGCCTTACTGTGAGTACAAGTATTATATGACATATCCGGCAAAAAAAAAAAAAAAAAAAAAATATGCAAATGCTGCAAAAGCTCAAAAGAACACCAATAAACCTTCAGAGAATCAAATGCCTTTAGAATCATTTCGTGTATCTCCTTTAGCTTTATCTATTTGGTAACAACTGACTTTGTTCTGCCTTACGAGTTTATCAGAGGCTATGGAAACATAAAATGCATGTTTTGCCTAGAAGGAACACAAGGTATGATTTTAAAAATAAAATACTGCTTCCATTTCCACTGAAAAAGCTACTAATAGACTATGTAGATGTTCTCGCCTCCCAGAGCAATTGTGTTATTTTGAGTGTTGAGGATGCCAAGAAAGCTGGAAGATTTAAAAATAACCTAACAACGAGCTCATTCCAATACCAGATGGGAAGAAATTACTCTAAAGACACATGTGTGGGAGGGCATATATACAATATCATGACACCATGATAGAAAGGGTTTATGTGATTACATAATACTATTCAGATTGACAAGACTACCAGTAGTAGGTCAGCAACAATGTCAACTCTCAGAATCATTTTCTTTAAAAAAGAAAAAAAAAAAAAAAGAGAGAGAGAGAATGGGCAAGAAACATCAAGCAGGTGGTAGAACGAAAGGAAGAAATGAAGGAGAAAGCCTTCACTGTAAGGCTACCTTCATGTGTCCCTCTTACATGCTTGAAATGGTTGCCAGGTAAATTCTGAGGGCTTAAATCCTTGGAGCCCTTGACAGTTCTGCCTGTGTGTCCATATGGCCAAAAACTAAGGGAGTGGGAGGGGGTGAGTATCAACAGCATGTACCTAGCGCATTAACAACGTGAAATACCCTGCACTTGAATACATGCAGCATTTCAAACTGGCCAACTAAAACACACACAGAAAACCCATCTCAAAGGAAAACACACACACACACACACACACACACACACACACACACTTAGCACATAAGTTAAAATAGCATTTCTTTATAAAACTATATACTCAAACACACCCTTGTGGTTTCCTTGGCATTCAGTTTTCATATGGCATATCCGGTAAATAAGCAAATGCCACAAGTCTGCGGAGATGACTCCCTAGGTAGAAACCTCACCACAAGCGTGAGGACCTGGGTTTGGGTCTCCGGCACCCACACAAACTGAGTGGCCATAGCAGAGAGAGTAATAACTGTAAAGCAGCTACTGGTGAGTTTCCAATCTATTTTATCAACATAAACCCATGGTCATAATTCTTATCCATTTCATCAGGCAATCTTTCCCCCTTGCAGTTCACTCTGCCAAGATTCCTGTAACCATGCCTAAACTCTACGTCACATAGCTTAAAAAAAAAAAAAAAAAACAAATTCTAATCTCTATAAACAGAGATCACACTAGGAATCAAGCATGACTGGAAAGAGCCTAGATTTACTGAAAGGAAGTGACTCAAAGAATCCATAGACAGGGAAGGTAAAGGATATGAAT
Organism: Acomys russatus; assembly: GCF_903995435.1. Lineage (NCBI taxonomy): Eukaryota > Metazoa > Chordata > Mammalia > Rodentia > Muridae > Acomys > Acomys russatus. The sequence goes on from NC_067165.1 coordinate 26,186,169, forward strand.
TCAATAAACAACCAGTTTAATCCGTATGGATTTATCGTGGAGATAATGAAGAGATAGCTGGGGGAAAAAAACTGATTTTCATAAATGAAATAGTAGAATAAAAAAATAGAAAAATGAGGAGCTAGAGAGATAGCTCAGCAATTAAAAGCACTGCCTGCTCTTACAGTGGACTCGGCTTGGTTCCCAGCACCCACACAGTACATAAGGACCCAATGCCTTCTTCTGTGGGCACCAAGCACACATGTGCACATACCTACATGCAGGCAAATACTCATAAACATAAAAACAAATGTAAAACATAATGAAGTCAACACTTGCTAAAATTCTATAATGAAAGAACATTAAAAGTAGCAATCTGATCATAAAGAGAGAGGGAATATTTGTACATCATGCCCCCAGCTTCTCTATTCAGGCTGCATATTTACTTTCAACTACTTTGGGGGACACTGATGACAACTAATAAGTAAGAGATACTAAAGTCCTCTCAAGCCATTCTTAGCACTATACTAGTCAGAGTATTTTTCTTATTCTCACATAAATACCTTTCTTTCTGAACACTTTAAGGTGTTTGAAATCTTATTTGAATACAAATTCAAAATATAAGTGTAAACAAACTTTAATCATAATCTGATTCTCCCACTACACTTTCCTAAAACTGGTATTTAAAGAATCAACAATGTATAGGGGTTCCTGCTCAAACTATGGCACCAGCCAAGGACAACACGTGCAGTAAACATCGAGCCCCTACCCAGATCTAGCAAACAGACAGGCCATTCTCCACTGTTGAGTAGAGAGTTGGGTCTGACTTTCACACGAACTCTGGTGCCCCATATTGGACCACGTCCCCTGGATGGGGAGGCCTGGTGGCACTCAGGGGAGGGATAGCAGGTTACCAAGAAGAGACTTGATACCCTATGAGCATATAGAGGGGGAAGTGGTCCCCCTCAGTCACAGACCTAGGGGAGGGGAATAGGGTGAAAGCAGGAGGGAGGGAGGAACGGGAGGAAACAAGGGATGGGATAACACCTGAGATGTAATATGAATAAACTAATTTTAAAAAGAGTAAAAAAAAAAAAAAGAATCAACAAGATTGTTCATCACATTCTCCTTTCTTTCTTTCTTTTTTTTTCCCCCCCCTTTTTCTTTGTTTGTTTGTTTGTTTTGTTGAGACAGGGTTTCTCCGTGTAGCCCTGGCTGTCCTGGACTCACTTTGTAGACCAGGCTGGCCTTGAACTCACAGGGATCCGCCTGCCTCTGCCTTCCTGAGTGTGTGCTACCGCAGCTGGCTCATGTTCTCCTTCCTAATGCCTCCAAATTCTGAACAGTACTCATTGCTGTAGTTTTCCTTTTATTCCTCTCACTGTGCACTCATTAAATAGCAGCAGAGGAAATCAAAATACTAATCTAACTCAGTGTGCTCTGCAGAGTATCTACTACACTGCATTTTGCCACACACACCATGAACTTGCTCATAAAAGAACATATAGTAAAGCCACAATGCAGGCAATACATCTAGAAATACAACTGAAATATAACTGACAGAAAAAACTATCACATCTATTTTGTGCCTGGCTTTCCCTATAGCTAAAAGCTATCAAACACACCAAAGCATTGCTTTTTACTAATTCTGGATTGTTTTATAACATCTGTAATTGATCAACAATATGGGGGGAAATCCTTGTTTAAAAAAAAAAAATTCATCTTTGCAGATCTTATTCAGAGGAAAATGCAAAGTTATCCATAATTAAAGAGTAATTGAAAACTATTATTACTTAACTCACAAAATGAAGTGGCTGACGTCATGCCCAAGCAATTGGAGGGAAAACACATCCTTTAGAAGTAGTGATGGCTCCACATCTGAATATGCATTTGGCTATTCAGGAACCCAGTAAGACTCTTGGAAAAATACACTGGCAGCACTACCAGTGAGTACTAGCCTGCTTCTAAGATACCAAGGAAACGGACTGCTGTCTAAACATATGCTACCCTTGATTTCAGAACCACACTCTGGCCCTGATGGCCACTAATACTTTAAAGTCATGAAATCAGGTCATGATCACCAATTTTATCTTATTTTATTTTTTGAAAGATTTATTTATTTTTATTTTTATATGCATTGATGTTTTGCCTGTGTGTGTGTGTGTGTGTGTGTGTGTGTGTGTGTGTGTGTGTGTGTCTGAAGGTGTCAGACCTCCTAGAATTGGAGCTACAGACAGTTGTGAGCTGCCATGTGTGTGCTGGGAATTGAACCTTAGGAACCTCTGGAAGAGCAGCCAGTGCTCTTAACTGCTGAGCCATCTCTCCAGCCCTGAGCACAAACTTCATATAGTCAAAAAAATAATGAAAAAACTCTACCTGTTCCACCAAGACTTATAGGTAGCATATTTTAGATCACAATCTGATGATAAAATGATACCTCTCTTCTGACCCGCCAAGGCACCAGGTATCAAAGTACCTGTAGAAAATTCAAAAATCTCATGGCGTTTAAGAGTTTCCTAAACAACTTAATTCGGAAGCTTTCTTAGGAACAGGATGAGAGGAAAACAAATCGCATCTTAAGTACACTGTCTCTCAGGGCATGAATTTGTCTGAAATTACAATACCATGAACTCTGGGACCAGAGAGATAGGTCAATGGTTAAGAGCACTTGCTGCTCTTGAAGAGGACATGTGTGTTCAAGCCCCAGCACACACATGACAGCTAACACCCATCTGTAACTCCAGTGCCAGGGAATCTGACACCCCACATCTGACCTCCAAAGGCACCAGCAATACACAGGGTACACAGACTGACATGCAGGCATAAAATAAAATAAAACAGTTTTTAAAACCATAAACCCAAGCCGGGCGTGGTGGCGCACACCTGTAATCCCAGCACTTGGGAGGCAAAGGCAGGCGGATCACTGTGAGTTCAAGGCCAGCCTGGTCTACAAAGCGAGTCCAGGACAGCCAAGGCTATCACAGAAAAACCCTGTCTCAAAAACAAAACAAAACGTAAGCCCATAGGCCACTACGGGCAACAAATCAAGTTTGAAGCCAGCCCGAACTATGCAACCATACCCTGTTTCAAGACAGACAGACACCATACACACCGACCAACCATGAACTAAAGAATGAGATGGGGGAAAGCCAGATACGTAATTTCAAATTTGCTAAAGCTGAGCCAGGTGTGGTGGTATATAGGAAAGGAAGTGGCCAGCTGTGGTGTCACACGCCTTTAACACCAGCACTCAAAAGGAAAAGTCAAGCGATCTCTCTAAATTTGAGGCCTACATAGTGAATTCCAGGACAGCCAGTGCTACATAGAGACCCTGCCCTGACCCCCACCCCTCAAAAAAAAAAAAAAAAAAAAAAAAAAGAGTATAAACTTCTTCAAAAAGGAACAAAATTAAGATGAGAAGAATTACATAAAGGATATGCATTTCCTGCCTCACTAAAAGGGTCAAACCAAGTGAAAATTTTGCCAAGACTAAGAATAGAAAAAAAACAGTAATGAGCAACTGCATGGAGTACAGTAGATCTCGAGAGTGTATAAACCCACTATAACAAACGTAACCATCTCTTGCAATTTTCCCTAAAAACAGAAGGAACAAAATAGCAGCTGTGAAATCACCCAGACTACTAAAATTAAAAAGAACCAACAACCCTCAGCATCTCTGAAACACACACACACACACACACACACACACACACGCACGCAAACCGAAGTCTCCACAGACTCGTCATTTATGTTAGCCAAACCAGCCCGTCAGCGATTTGTTTCACGTGAGATCACTTTCTCTCTAGAGAAAGCCAATCCCCAGGGAAGACGACCCTGTTTAGGCAGACGGTCCACGAGGAGGATCCGCCTAGTGATGAGATGAGAGGGTGAGCCTAGCTCCAGAATCTCCACAGGTACAGGCAGCCCAGCAAGCCAGGGAAAGACTTCCAAGCCGACAGCTGCGCGAACTGAAAAAGGAGGTCACGGAGCTGAAGAGAATAGCTTTAACGCTTGGCTCGCTGGGACCCCTGAAGATTACGGAGCAAGGCGCTGGACCCGGAGGGTTCTGAGATGTGACGTGCTTTTTTTCCTAACATGCGGGGTCTACGGCGGGAAGGCTTGGGAGGGCTGCGAAGCTCCTCGCCCCCTCGGATTCCGCCTGACTCCTCGGGTCAGCCCAGCATCCCCATCGCCGGGGACTCGCTGCGCTCCGCTCCGCAGCGGCACCCAGCACCTCCGCTGTCCGCCGCACCGCTCGCTGCCCACCTGGTCTCCTGCCAGAGCTCCCGCCCACCGCACGGTGACTGACAGCCCGGCACCGACTGAGGACCCCTCGACCGGAAGACACCCGGCGCCTAACTTTGAAACGCAGCCCCGTGCGGCCCCCCGCGCTCACCTCAATGATGCCCCGGCCGCCGCCCCCTCCCCCTCGCGCGCCCCGGCTCCCCAGGCCGCGTCCCGCCTCCAGCCCCCGGCTCTCCCGCCTGAGCCCGCGCCCGGGCTCCCGGGGCCTGCAAAAGAGACTGGAGACAAAGGCAGCGGCCGCGGCGCCTCCGGCCGCCCCGACCGTCCCCTCGGGGCCAGCGCCGCGCCCCCCGCCGCAGGCTCGAGCGCGCCCGAGCGCGCGGGGGGCCGCCTCGCCTTACCAGTGGTTCCCGGCCGGGGCTCCCGCGCCAGCCGCAGCTTCAGCGGGACGAACAATGGCAGGAGGAGGCGGCGCCGGCGTCCGAGGCTCCGGCCCTCTGCAGCTCGCGGGCTGGCGGGCTACAGGCTGGCTGACTAAACCCGCTGGCGGAGGGAGGGAGCGAGGGAGAGAGCGAGCGAGCGAACGAGCGAGCAGCCCCGGCGCGCGCCCTCCCGCCTTTCCTGGGCGAGATGAGGCCGGCGCGGCCCGCGGCCCGCCCGCGCCCCTCCCCCCGCCTCGCCACAACATTGTAGTAAATTCCTATTGGGCTATGCGGGAGGGAAGGAGGGGGCCGGGCCCGCAGCCCGCCAGTGCATTGGCTGAGGCCCTGTTCGGGCTCCCGGCGTCTAACCTCCCCCCCCCCCCTCCCCTAAAGAGAGGTAAGGAGAGGAGGGGAGAGGAAGGGGGAGGGAGACGGAGAGGGAGATGGACAAGGGGGCTAGCTGCTTTGCGCACGCGCAAGTTGAACCCGGTCTGGAGCTTGGGACCCGGGATTCTGGGCTCTAGAAGCACGTGTGGGGAGAATGGGGCAACTAGTGCCTAGAACGAAGGTGAGACCTTTCTCCCCATGGAGGCCCTGAGAAGAAGCCGTGATCTAGGAGTCTCAGGGAAAACGGAATTCACGTAGATGCTGCTGGCCAGGTTAACCCGCCAAGGAACACAGCCCCTCTCCCCGCCCCCCCCCCCCCATGCCTTTACTAACCTCAGGTAAGTCACTCGGCTTCTCAGTTTACCCATCTACTAGCTTGGCCATCTCTAGGCTCCCTTCCAACCCTGACATTCAATAAGAGGTTACCTCTCCCGGCAGCTATGCAAGACCTGAAATGGACTCTTAGCTGTTGAGACCATGCCAAGATTTCACCTGTCTCCTCTCTTCATTTAAGATCCTCCTACTTCTGCCTGCCAGCTACAAAATTATTTTAAAAGTACAGCTTCCCCGATCCGGTCTCCAGATGAATTGAGGGTTGCTCTGAGAAGTGCAGGCGAGTATATGTCTCTCTAGAAGTTTCAGAGGCCGCTTGACCTCTCTTACTTCCTCCTGCCAGGCTGATGTCTGAACAGGCTGCCTCCCCACAGGGCAGAAAGAAAGCGGGTTCTGTCGTAAGCATCGCGCTTAGAAGATAAGACAGGCTCCGCTGTTTCATTTTAGAGATGAGGAAACCAAAGCAGAGAGGCTTTGCCCTGCCGGGATCAGAAAGCGAGCTATGTGACATCAGAGCCAGCACGTGCCAGCTAGCCTGGCGACTGGTGTGGAATCAAAGCCCCGCTTCGCAATCTCAGCTCAGACTGCCCGGGTTCAGTGCTCGGTCTCAGCCCTGCCTGATTGTTTGACCCTCTGTGTGCCTGGTTTCTGAACTCATGAAAATAGAATAAAGGCTGGGAGTGGTGGCGCATGCCTGGAACCCTAGCACTTGGAAAGTGACAGCAGAAGTAAATGAAACCAAGTAAATGAAACATAGTAAATTTGAGGCCAGCCTGGGCTACATGAGACCCTGCCACCCCCCTCTCTCGCGCGGGTGCGCACACACACACAAAGAAGACAACATAGTTACTGTAACAATTAACAGAAACATGTACGGAAGCTTAGAACAATGCCTAGGACATAGAAAGATCTCAGTTAAGTGTTAATTATATCACTACTACTTATCAAGAGTAAAATACGAACTAAAAAGTACATGGCAGGCAGAGAAGCATTCAACTGTTGTCAGGTCTGAGCACAATCATATACTACCATGTCACAAAACCCCATGCGGCCCACCTGACTGCCTAAAACTGCCTGTTCACACAGCCTTCCTGTTTTAACCACAGCACTTTCCGTAGCATTTACCCCTGCCTGCCTGCCTGCCTCCTATTTACTGATGACTGGTTGGGTCTCTCAAATGGTTGAAGTCTGGATCCAGGAGACTGCAAACTGGAGGGGATAGGGTCTCCGCCCTTCTTGCTTATCACACAGCGTAATGCTGACATATTAAATATTTATTGAGCCAGTGAGTGGACTGTACTATCAATAAAGGAACTCAAACAGTTCAAGTGACCTGAGCTAAGAGGCAGCCATTCTTTTTGTTTTTGTTTTGGAGACAGGGTTTTCTCTGTGTAGCCTTGACTGTCCTAGATTCACTTTGTAGACCAGGCTGGCCTCAAACTCACAAAGATCCACCTGCCTCTGCCTCCCCAGTGCTGGGATTAAAAGCGTGCGCCACCACTGCCCAGCCATTCTTAAATACCCTGGTTCCCAGCTTTGAGCCCTTAGGTTCAGCAGTGCTACCTCTTCCTAGCCTCAACCACTCAGGCAGGGAAATCTGGTACCATGAAAGACAGATGCTGAAAACCCATCACCAGACAGATCATTTCTTCTGCTACCGTGTTATTCAGGAAATTCAGACTTGTGAAGCTAAGTGTTCTGTGTGTGCTAAGCAATGGCACATCAAGGAAGTCCACAGTATTCATGGTATTTGGTAACCACCACCCTGAGGAGCATTAGATCTTAGGCTAGCAGGAAACATTGGAAACAACACAGCAGGTATAAATCTCTCCTAGACTTAAAAGTGTTGTGCAGCCCACCACAGCAAAATCTGTTGGTCTAAGTTTTAAAATCTCAAAGCCCCAGGTTCCAGTGCTGGCCTTTCATTCTTAGCCTGGAGATGGACGTGTGTGTGTGAAGCACTCTCTGTACACGAGGGGCTTTCTTGTCCGTGTACGCCATCACCTGTTATGTGTCTAATCTCTGGATAGGGCTGAGCTCAACCGATAATGAGGACTGGGATATAAATAACAGCCACTAAGAAGACAAAGACTATCCTTACTCCTGGGCCCATCTGCTGAACCAGACATCCAGTCCCAGCTCACCCTGCAGAAGCTCCTATTGGGTACCAAAGGGTAAAGGTCCCAAACACTGCCTCTGAGGCTAATTTCCTAGGCAGAAACACTTTGGCTCTGTGCTTACATCTGGGTGGTCCCTTAGGACCATCTCTATCCCATCTGCCAGCTGAGCCCCATTCCCTACCTCCCCACTACAGCCCTCCTGCTCCTTCCTAGGGAATATAGACCCTGCTAGCTGTCTGTTAGCCCCTGGAGCGGTCAAGAGCTCTAAGACTAAAAAGAAAAAAAAAAAAAAAGGCATGAAAAAGGTCTTAATCCTTCCCCTTACAAACTGAGCCCCAGCAAACACAAACACCAGCTGCATAAAAGAGGGTGAAATGAGATAGTGAAATTAGCTGAAGACCACTGAGGAGAGTCAGGGAGCAAAGATGAGGAGGCCTCTGGTGACCTGGAAGAGATGAGATTGGAAGAAAGCCGGGGGGGGGGGGGGGGGGAAGGTGCAGGGGTATAGGGACAAGTGGAGTCTGACCCATGCTCAAATCTGGGACAGGGGCGGATTAGGGACACAGCTGGCCTCTGTGATAGGCTCAGGGAGAAAGCCATCTATTGTGGCGGGCTTTGAAAAAGCTGGGCATGTCAGCAAGATGTTCTGAAGCATCGTTACAGAATAAAAACCAGCCCTGGCACCAACTGCACAAAGAGGGCAAAACAAGCCTCTCGTATTCTCCCTGCCATCAAACATACACCATTTATTACGTTATTTAAAACTAGGGACTCGCATATGCTAGGCAACCATCCTGTACAGGGTCTAACTCTGTAGCCCAGGTTGGCCTGTAACTTGGAGCAGTACTCCTGCCTCAGCCTACTAAGTCGCTAGGAGCACAAGCCTGGCTATCTTAGGCCTTTTAAACACAAATGATAAACCAAACAAACTATATGTGGTTGGAAATTACTATTAATACAAAAGGAATGTCTTTCTAAGGGAATATTTTATTAGGAATAGTTGAATTTTTAAAAATACAGTTAAAAATAAATATAGAGCCAGGTGTGATGACGCACGCCTTTAATCCCAGCACTTGGGATGCAGAGGCAGGTGGATTGCTGTGAGTTCGAGGCCAGCCTGGTCTACAAAGCAAGTCCAGGACAGCCAAGATAACATAGAGTAACCCTATCCCAAAAGACAAAAAACAAAACAAACAAACAAAAAATAAATATAGTTAAATAAAAATATAAATCACCATAAAGTCACCAATCAGAAATATAACTACCACAAGGTTCTGATGTAAAACTTTCCCTTTGAATACCTTTTCACACATAGGCACACACACGTATGTATACATGCACACATTTTCACTTACATAAATAATAGATAATTCCTGTTTTTTATGTTAAAATTATTATCACCAATTTCATACGCCTCAGCCTAATAGTTTTTGTTTTGTATGTATAGTGCCTATCAATGCATGTTTGGGCCTGCGAAGGCCAGAGGTTGACATCAGAGATCTTCCTCTATCTTTCCACCTCTTTTTGTTTGGTTGAGACAGAGTCTCTCACTGGACCTGGAACTCATTGTCTGTGTGTGGGTATGTACTGGCCACTGGGTAGACTGGCTGGCCACTGAGACACTGGGATCTCTTTGTCTCTGCTCTCTGCCCACTTACCAAGCTAGCACTGAGATCAAGACACGCACCACCACGGCCCAAAGATCAAACCCAGGCGCACACTCATATGACAAGCACTTTACACACTGAGCATCTCCTCAGCCCCTCCGCTAAAGCGTTGTTGTTGTTGTGTTGTTGTTGTTGTGTTGTTGTTGCAACTCTGTCTCACTATGACGTCCGAGCTGGCCTAGAACTCACATGGTTTTGGTTTTGTTTGTTTGTTTTAAAACTTATTGTTCGGAACAGACTTTTCACTTAACAATAGATTAAAAAACATTTAAATCATTTTTGTAACAATGCTATAGTTGTTCTGTAATTTACTCAACCCTCTTGTGGTAAAGTTAGGTTGTTACCCATCTCTTCTCCCATAAATGATACTCAGCAACTATCCCTTTATGTAAATTGTGCCTGTGATTATTTTTTAAGGGTACATTAAACATAGCAGGTTGTTTCTTTTAATTAAAGCATGCAAGGCTGCCTGTTCCCATCGTTTCTGAAACAAAGGCAAAAGAAGCTAGCAGATGCAGTACTTTTGTATAGTATCATACCTTTCATGTTTTTAACTTCTTTGCCTAAATGTACTTTTCTTATTAAAAATTCTCTTAAGCAGCCTAGTCTACAGAGAGAGTTCCAGGACAGCGAGGGCTACACAGAGAAACCCTATCTAGAATTTTTTTTTTTTTTTAATCTCTTTAAGGGCTGTAGAGTTGGCTCAGCGGTTAAGAGCACTTATTGGTCTTGCGTTTGGTTCCAGGATCCATGTCAAGTGGCTCACAACCCTCTGTACCTCCAGTTCCAGGGGTTCCAATGCCCTCTTCTGCCCTTTGCAGGTACCTTCACTCATGTGCACATACCCACAAACAGACACAGACAAAGACACATAATTGTAGAGGACTTGGGTTCAGTTCCCCGCACCCAAAGGACAGCTCACAAACTCCAGTCCCAGGGGACTTGATGCCCTCTTTTATCCACATCAGACATGCATACATACTTGCAAACAACACACTTATGCATATATAATTTTTAATCTAAAAATTAAATTTTAAAAAATCCTCTTTAAAAGAATTCTATAGCCAGGAGTGGTGGTGCACGCCTTTAATCCCAGCATGGAGGAGGCAGAGGCAGGTGGATCTCTTTGAGTTTGAGGCCAGCCTAATCTACAGGATAAGTCCAGGATAGCCAAGGCTACACAGAGAAACCCTGTCTTGAAAAACCAGAGAGAGACCCTATCTTGAAAAATTAAAAGAAAAACTAGGGTTTCTCTGTATAGCCCTGGATATCCTAGAACTCACTGTGTAGAGTAGGCTAACCTTAAGAACTCAGATCTGAGGCCAGGCGTGGTGGCGCACACCTTTGATCCCAGCACTCAGGAGGCAGAGGCAGGTGGATCATTGTGAGTTCAAGGCCAACTTGGTCTACAAAGGGAATCCAGGACAGCCAAGGCTACACAGAGAAACCCTGTCTCTCAAAAAACCAAAAAAAAAGAAAAAGAAGAAGAAAAAAAAAGAACTCAGATCTGCCTGCCACTGCCTCCCATGCATGGCTGAACAAATTTATTTTAAGACAATTATTTTGTATTTAAATAACTTTATGATTTATTAAAAAGGAAATATGATTACTAATGAAAGGGTATGTCTACTTATTTTTACATAAAGAATTCAATTTTGGCTGAATATTTGATACTACAGGATATACAGATCATCTTGAATGCTTTTCACAGTTGATACACAGTTTGGTTTTATAATCACTAATTCTGAGAAGACTGTTTTACATAGATATGTGGTACAAAATGACAGAAGTATGTTTAGGGCCATTTCAGAAATTCTGTCCTAATCTCAAGCTAGATTTTTATTTTTAATGAAACTCAAGTCAGAAAGACAAACAGCAGTGTGTATGTGTGCGACAGAGACAGACAGAGAGACAGAGACAGACAGACAGCCAGAGACGGGAGGGGGCAGGGAGGCAGGGGGAGAGAGAGAGAGAGAGAGAGAGAGAGAGAGAGAGAGAGAGAGAGAGAGAGAGAGAGAGAGAGAGAGAGATTCGTATGCTTGTGAAGGCCCAAAATTGACATTCAGTGTCTTCTTTGATTGCTCCCACCATATAGATATATATATATATATATGTATATGTATGTGGTGGGTGTGGGTGTGTATGTGTGTGTGTGTGTGTGTGTGTATGTGTGTGTGTGTGTGTGTGTGTGTGTGTGTGTGTGTGTGTGGACTTGAATCCAGAGTCACCAATCCAGCTAGTGTTGCTAGCCAGCTTGCTCCAAGGATCCCCTGTTTCTGCTTCCCAAGTGCTGGGCTTCTGTGTGGCCACCAAGCCTGCCTGGCTTTCATGTGGGGTCTGGGGACCATTCCTCACCCTTGCAAGCACTTTATCCACTGGGCTCTTCCCTCAGCACCTTAAACAGCAATTAAAAACAAAACAAAACAAAAAAACACCAAACCTTATAACACAATACAATCCTAACAAATGCTGATTTGGAGGGGGGAAGAGCCACACTGGCCTTACTCTTATGGGGATCTTCTTGCCTCTGCCTCCTGAGTGCTGGAATTACAAGCAAGTGCCACCACACCCTCAGCTGTGGATATAGATTTGATCTTTTCATGATGAGGGATGCTGTGGGAACCTACTAAAAGCCTTTGTTTTCTGTAACTAAACCAGAATGTTTCTGTAAGAACAGAAAACTTGGTACAAAGAGTTCAAAATACTGCAGTTTACTGCACATTGAAGACTCAAGTCTGAGCCCAGGTGTCTCGGGCAGCAGTCACTGACATCACGTGGGCAAAGTGAACCTGTCAAATGTTCAGCGCCGAGGCTAAAAAGAAATCCCACAATGCAACAAGGCAAGCAATGCCAAAAACACTCCAATCCCTGATGCATCTGATTTTGAAACTGAGTTTTTGGTTGTTAAGGGTTCAGAAATCTACCTTTGACCAATTTTTCATGACACCCATTTAATTACACAACCATATATGGGGCGTCAATCCACAGTTCAAGGAGCTCTGTTACAGGGTGAGGAAGCAATGAGATGGCTCAGCAGGTGAGGGTGCTTGCCACCAGGTCTAATGGCCTGAGTTTGATCTCCAGGGACCATATGGTGGAGGTAAACAACTTCTACAAGCTGTCTCTGCCCTCCGCACTGCACCACGGCACACATACTTAAGTAAATATCATTTTGGAAGGCTGTGCTCTACGTTCACCTAATGTTAACCTGGTCAGACCTCTAGAGAACACCAAGCCCAAACTAGAACCATGTTAGCAGATTAAGAAACGGATTCAAGGACTGCAAGACACTTGCCCAAGGTCACACATCACAAGAACAATGGAGCCTAGGCTTGAACCCACATTTTCCAACCCTTACTACAGGACTCTGCTCACAGCTTTTTTTTTTTTTAAAGTCCAGCTATATTTACTCTACAAAGCTGGAGGCCAAATTAAATTCAACAGCCCGTCAGGCTTGGTAACATCTATTATGTAGCCCTGCCACAGGGGAGGGTGACATCTATATGTAGCCCTGCCACAGGGGAGGATGACATCTATATGTAGCCCTACCACAGGGGTGGGTGACATCTATATGTAGCCCTGCCACAGGGGAGGGTGACATCTATATGTAATCCTGCCACAGGGGAGGGTGACATCTATATGTAATCCTGCCACAGGGGAGGGTGACATCTATATGTAATCCTGCCACAGGGAGGATGACATCTATATGTAGCCCTGCCACAGGGGAGGATGACATCTATATGTAGCCCTGCCACAGGGGAGGATGACATCTATATGTAGCCCTACCACAGGGGTGGGTGACATCTATATGTAGCCCTACCACAGGGGTGGGTGACATCTATATGTAGCCCTGCCACAGGGGAGGGTGACATCTATATGTAGCCCTGCCACAGGGGAGGATAACATCTATATGTAGCCCTGCCGGGGGGTGGGGGGATTAATCTATATGTAGCCCTGCCACAGAGGAGGGTGACATCTATACGTAGCCCTGCCACAGGGGAGGGTGACATCTATACGTAGCCCTGCCACAGGGGAGGGTGACATCTATACGTAGCCCTGCCACAGGGGAGGGTGACATCTATATGTAGCCCTGTCACAGGGAGGGTGACATCTATATGTAGCCCTGCCACAGGAGAAGCCAAGATAGGGAGATAATGAGTTTGGGGTCCACTAAGCTATGGCGTGAGAACTGCTTCAAAACATAAGTAAAAATTCTGCAGCCCCTCAGTCACAGTCACAGGGGAGGAGAGTGAGGGGAAAATGGGAGGGAGGGAGGAATGGGAGGATACAAGGGATGGGATAACAATTAAGATGTAATATGAATAAATTAATAAAATATATTTTAAATAAATATATAAATAAATACATTCTTCTCAAAAAAAAAAATCCGCAGCCAAAATACCTAGGGATATCTGAGCTTAAAGAGACCTTTAAAAACAATTTATTTGGGGCTGGAGAGATGGCTCAGAGGTTAAGAGCACTGACTGCTCTTCCAAAGGTCATGAGTTCAAATCCCAGCAACCACATGGTGGCTCACAACCATCTGTAATGAGATCTGGTGCTCTCTTCTGGTGTGCAGGCAGAGTGCTGTATACATAATAAATAAATAAATCTTTTCAAAAAAAAAATTTATTTTAGCCAGGCATGGTGGCACACGCCTTTAATCCCAGCACTCAGGAGACAGAGGCAGGAGGATTGCTGTGAGTTCGAGGCCAGCCTGGTCTACAAAGTGAATCCAGGACAGCCAAGGCTACACAGAGAGGCCCTGTCTCAGAAACAAAACAAAACAAAACAAAACAAAAATCAATTTATTTTTAAGTAAAAATCTGTGACGTAGGTCTATAATCACAGCTACTCAGAGGTCTATAAAAGTATGAAGATCAAAACGTCAAGATCCAGTTGGGCAAAAAAAAAAAAAAAAAAAGATCCAGTTGGGCCTGGTGGTGCACGCCTGAAATCCCAGCACTGGACTGCAGAGTGAACTCAGCTTAGGCAACTTAATAAAAACCTATCTCAAGATATAAACACGGCAGTAGGGCAATAACTCCGTGATAAAGTGCTCATACAGCGTGCACAAGACTCTCAGTTTAATTTCCAGTACTGAAAATAATACTACTAATATTTTATTATTGAAAAAAAGATAGTAGCGGTGAGATATAGTTTAGTGGCAGGGTGTTTGCCTAGTCTGTACAAGGGCTTGGTACTCAACGCCACAAACGCACACGCACAAACACACACACACACACACACACACACATACACACCTACAAACACACACGAATAGTAAACAAGCATAGTGGCATATGACTACAGAGGATTGTAAATTTGAGGATACAAAGTGAGTTCAAAGCCAGCCTGTGTCATATAGACCTTGCCTCAACTCCTTCGGGCCCCCCAAAAATCTGAAAATAAAAACAACTAAATTTATGAAGGATTTAGAATGTATTAGACATTAGACAACATGCTGAAAGTTGTGTATGCACTGTTGCATTTGGCCTAACAGTGACCCTTTATAGTATCACTAGTGTCAATGACATGTGAAGAAACTACAGCTTAGAATGTTAGGTGACTTGCCTACTGCCACACAATTCAAACCAGTCCTGTCTGGTGCCACTACCCTCATATTGCTCTCCAGAAAGAAATTAAAATGACATGTATAGGAAATACCAACATGTGTCTAAGACCCTAGAGAAAGGCTGTTAAGGCTCCTCTGATTGTAGCCCTGAGACATCTAAAAGAGGAGCCAAGATCTGACCTCCCTTGACCCTCTCCAATCCTCTTCTCCCAAAGCCAGAATGAGCCCAGTGACCCTGATCCAGCAAAGCCTCCAGCTCACTCAGGCTTAAACCCACTATATCTCCCTGAAGAAGAGAGAAGTCCCTTGACAGAAGGTTTGCCAGGGACAGAGACGGGTCGCAGGATACCAGCTCACAGGGACCTTTCTAAAACTGGTAAGGTAGGCTTGGCCCGGCCCTCAACTGAGAGAAGAGCAAAAGAGAGAAGATAGAGTGAGCAGACGGGATCGATTGGGTATCCAGAAATGGCTGTTTGACTTGCCCTAAGAGCTTCTAGCCAGGCGTATTGGCACACGCCTGTAATCCCAGCACTCAGGGAGGCAGAGGCAGGCAGATCTCTGTGAGTTCAAAGCCAGGCTGGTCTACAAAGCAAGTCCAGGGGAGCCAAGGCTACACATAGAAACCCTGTCTTGAAAACACGCGAGTGTGCACATACACACACCTTCAGTGGTGAGGGCCAGGACAGTCCCTGAGCCACCCAGAGAACATTCAGCTAACTTCAGTTTCCAAGCTGCTGCATGACGTGCCTGGGGTGTGTCAGCAAGGGAGACAGAGACCGTAAGAAAACCTACAAGTGAGCTGCAACCTTCTTCAAGCTGTTGAAATTTGACCGTGTGGCTCCAGGGAAGTCACTTCTGCAGCCGTATTGGCAATCACCACACAGTGGTGACAGGACTCAAGTGACATCTTCCAGTCCTCACTACAGATTCCATTCGCTGCTTTTTCCCAAGTCCATCCACATTGGTTCTCCAGAGCTGGAAAGCAAGCTAAACTCCATATCCACAAAGCCTAGAAATACCCGAGCTAGAAGAGGCTTAGACGTGAGGCTGGTGAGATAAAGATGCAGGTAAGGACGCTTGCAGCCAAACCTGACATCCTGAGTTGGAACCCCAGAACCTACATAGTGGACGTTGAGAACTGACCCCCCCCACACACACACACACACAGAATGCCCTCTGACCTCCACAGAAGCAAGCACAAGTAGATACAGATCAATGAAACAGTAAGGATGGGGCTGGAGGTATCACTCGGTGGCAGAGCGTTTACAATCACAGCCTTCGGGTCAGTGCTCAGCACCAAGCCCCAGAAAGAAGTGGGGGGTGGGGGTTCCCCACAGGGCAGTGAGCTGTCTAATACTCATTCTCATGTGGGAACCGATCCTGTCATAAGGGCCTCGCCTTCATGACCTTCAGCCTTACAGACCATCTGCAAACACCATCCTCTGAGAATTTTGTGGGCACTGTGACATTCCTCAGATCTCTGGCTGCCTTCACCAGTCTGGTGGAGGTGACTTTGTTCACCAGGCTGTCTCACCTGGTGGCCAGAGGATCAAATGAGGTGTGTGAGAGTTCTGCAGGTTACAAAGCACCACGTTGCACCAAACCAGATAGGGTTTTTTGTTTTTGTTTTTGGCGGGGGAGGCTGGCCTCAAACTCTAATCTGCCTACATCTCCTTCCCAAGTACCAAGATTATGGGTATATACTATCACTTTGACCTAAGTGAGACTATTTATTTATTTATTTATTGGTTTTTCGAGACAGGGTTTCTCTGTGTAGCCTTGGCTGTCCTGGACTCACTTTGTAGACCAGGCTGGCCTCGAACTCACAGCGATCCGCCTGCCTCTGCCTCCCGAGTGCTGGGATTAAAGGCATGCACCACCACGCCCGGCTAATTTATTTTTAAAGGGGGTGGGGGTGCTGGAAAAAAAATGGCTTAGCAGTTAAAAGTATTTGTTGCTCTTACTGAGGACCTAGGCTCAGTTCCCAGCAGCCAGCCAGTAGCTCACAACCATCTGTTACTCTAGGTCCAAGGAACCCAACACTTTCTTCTGGACTTGGTTGACACCAGACACACACACATAGTGTATAAACATGTATGCAGGCAAAAATACTCATATACATTAAAAAGCAACTATTATTCAGTCTGTTTGTGTGTGTGTCTGTGTGTGTGTGTGTGTGTCTGTGTGTGTGTGTGTATGTGTGTGTGTGTATGTGTGTGTGTGTCTGTGTGTGTGTATGTGTGTGTGTATGTGTGTGTGTGTCTGTGTTTGTGTGTGTTTGTGTGTGTGTCTGTGTGTGTGTCTGTGTGTGTGTGTCTGTGTGTGTGTGTCTGTGTGTGTGTGTGTGTGTCTGTGTGTGTGTGTGTGTGTGTGTGTGTGTGTGTGTGTGTGTATGGACGGATGTGTGCCTGCATGAGTTTATGTATATCAGATGCCCATGGAAGCCTGCAGGGGCCAGAAGAGGGTGTCAAGCTCCCTTAGAACTTGAGTTACAGGCAGTTTGGGGGCCCCTCATATTGGTGCTGGAAGCTGAGTCCTGGCTCTCCACAAGAACAGTAAGTAAGCAATCTCAACTGCTGAACCATCTCTCCAACCCCAGGACTTTCTTTTGTGTGGGGGGTGGAGGACGGGGTGGGGGTACGTGATGTCAGTTTTTTGAGACAAGGTTTCTAGATAACACCCTTGTCTCATCTGGAACTCACTACGTAGATCAGTTTGGCCTCAAACTCAAAGAGATCCACTTGCCTCTGGGTCCTGAGTGCTCGGATCAACCCACCTTGACTTTTAACTTAAATCTGGTTTTGGCCACATAAAAAGAACCCTCCAGTCAAGGCAAAAGCTTCCCTGATGTGAGCATCCAATTGAACTCCTCTTTTGTGCAAGTCTGGGGACACAAGTAGGTGTCCACAGCAGGACACAAGACGAATAAGTACAGTAACAGCCACCAGCATCATTTCAAATGTAGGTGACGGCAGGAAGAGGTTAAAAAAAATAAATAAATAAAGATTGTAGGGGGCTGGCTGGAGAGATGGCTCAGCGGTTAAGGGCACTGACTGCTCTTCCAGAGGTCCTGAGTTCAATTCCCAGCAACCACATGATGGCTCACAACCATCTGTAATGTGATCTGATGCCCTCTTCAGGCCTGCAGGTGTATGTGCGGGCAGAGCACTGTGTACATAATAGTAAATAAATAAATCTTTAAAAAAAAAAAAAAAAAGATTGTGGGGTGCTGAGGCGAGGAGAGCTGGGTTCCAACCAAAGCTCGACTACCAACATGCTGTGTCACCTCCCCACCCTCCTTATCTATAAAGTAGAAGTGGCATGTGTCAGCCTCGGTGCCCAAGTGTTATGTGCAATGTCACTTCACCACAGGAGCCTCCCAAGGAAGGCAGGACTGCCTCCCACTTCCAGATGGAGAAACAGGAGATTTTTCCCAAGGTCCCTGGGCTAGTAAAGCCACGTCAGCATGGCCTCCCTGCTGCTGCTGGTCACTCCCACGATGGGCTCTGTAATACTCCCAGCAAAGACAGGCGAGCTGCAGTGCTGTGTCCACATGCTGCTGTGTTCGCGTCTCTCAAAACATCACACCCGCCCTACAGAGAGGTCATGGGTAACCACATTTTCTAACTTTAGGGACCGAAATCAGAGGGGTAGTTTACCTAACTGCGTACAGCAAGAAGGAACGTAATCGCATGTCCGACTTCTCCAGTCCCTTGGGCATTATACTACCCTGCCTTTTTCCCAATGAAAGCCAAGCAGGCATCCTGAGCATGCCTGACAGATGAGAGCACAACAGCCCAGTAGGAAGCATTGTTGTGCTTAAGGTTGCCAGCAAGTCAACAGCTAAGAAGAGACGTAACCTAGGCCTCTAATCGTTGTGTTTCCTTAGATTTACCTGTGTGTGTGCATGCCTTTGGAGGTCAGAAGACGGACACTAGCTCTCCTAAAACTGTAGTCGCAGGAGGGGTAAGCTGCTGGAAATGGGTGCTAGCAACTGAATGCTGGCCCTCTGTGAGACTAGCACGCACTGTCAACCATAAGCCATCGCTAGCATATGCCAATCTTTGTTTCAATGCTGGAGACCCACCCCAGGGCCTTGTGTATACAAAAGAAGAGCTACGCCCTAGCCCCACATTCCTGTTTTTAAATCCAGTTTTATTTTCTCCACTCATACTTGCTGAACCCTGAGCGTCTAAACAAGTCCGATCTGGAAGCACCATACCCAGTCCCCTGGGAGTGTGAGAGACCCCACTACAAAGATCAGGATAGGCCTAGAAACCAGAGTACTGGGGAGAAATGTTGCAGCGTACTGGGGACCCACGAGTCTCCAGCTTTGGGAACCTCCATCTTCATCTCCCTAAGTTGTTGGCTCAGAGCTGGGAGCTGGGTGCCCACTCACTAGTGCAGCTGTCTGTTATAATTTCTGCTGAAAAAACAAAAAAACTCCGTCGCGTGGGCCTACGTGCTAATTACCAGTAATGACATAATAACCATTGTGGGCCCAACAGCCAAACAGCCCCAACTAGAAATTCTGCATAGCTCAGAGTTAGGAACAAAAGACTTGGGCACTCCAGCTGAAACTGGTGTCCTGGCAGAAAATATCAGGAGCAAAGAGCCTCGGAGTTGACCCAGCCGAAGTATTACGAGGCAAATGGACAGGACAATGAACATGCACTTTCTCAGACCCCGAACACTCGTGGCCATTTACTGAGAGTCTACAACACACCCAGCACACTTGAAACCTACTCAGAAAGAAGGCTTCCTTTACTCATCAATACACTCAAGCACGTAGTAAGCACCTACTGTGTGCCACACGTGCATACATGCATAGGTACAAAGGATAAAACACTGAGTAGGCAAAAGCCACCGAACTTACATTCCAGTGAGGGGCAACAGACAATAAGTAAACTAATCCGTAAAACATAGTAGATTAGAGCAATAAGTGATGTAGAGAAAAATAGGCAAGGAAGGAGGTGAAGTGGCACCAGGGTTCAGAGAAAGAGGCAGGCGGACTGCTTGTTATGAGTTCGAGGCCAGCCTGGTCTACAGAGTGAGTTCCAGGACAGCCAGGGCTAAAACAGAGAAACCTGTCTCGAAAAACTATATATATATAAAAAAAAAAGTTTTATGGTGTGACAATAAGACAAAAAGGTATTTATAGAATGTGCAAATGCCCCAGGGTAGAAGTCTGAGTGCCTGAGCTTATGCCCAGTCATTAGCAGAGCTGGAAGAGGGCAGACACAGACTAATCGCCACCAGGAGCTTGGCTCCCTGACAAGTGTGGAGTCGGCACCTAGAATGGGCGGGGCTGACTCCAGCCACCTGCTCGCTCCTTGTTCCTCCTTCTCGCTCTGCTCTGTCCCTGGAAATCCTAACTATGACTTGGGTAAATGAGTGGACACATGCCACCAAGGGGGTACTCCCTGAACTCAAGGAGCTGTTTGCTGACTGGTCTTTTATTCCCCTGGCATCTTGTGGCCATAGAACAACCACAGCAATCACCCCAGTGTGTCAGCTCCGGATCTACTTGACACAGATTAAACAATGTGGTACCCAGCTCATCCATGTGAAGAAACTAATCTGCATCCACATGATGCTCAGGCTCACTGAGGTCACTGAGATTTTTTTTTTAGATTTATTCATTTTATTCTATGTGTTAAATGTTTTGCCTAGATATATGTTTGTATGTTTGTGTACCATATGCCTGCTTGGTGCCCACAGAAGTCAGAAGAAGGTATCAGATCCCCCTGGAACTGGAGTTACAGAAGGTTGTAATCCACCATGTGGGTGCTGGGACTCTCGAACCCAGGTCCTCTGCAAGAGCAACAAGAAGAGCTCTTATCCACTGAGCCATCTCTCCAGCCCTGAGGCTGGGATTTACACAAGGTCTCCTGTAGTCCAGGCTGGCCTCAGCTCACTATACAGCTAAAGTGAAGCTTGGACTTCTGATCCTCCTGCCTCCACCTCCTGGGTGCTAGGACTACAGGCTTGTGGCACTATGCCCTGCTGGGAGCATCTGATGCTGGAGATGCTGGGATTCTAACCCAAGGCCTCAAATATGCCAAGCAAGCACCCTACCCACTGAGCTATACCCCTAGCCCCCAGGACTCCACGTTGTATAACAGGGACTTGTGACCATGCCATACCCTCCTTTTATAACTCAAAGCAGACATGGAAAAGCTGGTGACCCCCAAAGCCTGGCAGAGGAAGAGCTAGGAAAACTGGGGCTACTCCCACCCTGCTGAAGTTTCTCTGTGAAACCTTTCCAGCCCCCGCAGAGGTCTGCATCATCCTTACTCCCCGAGGTCAGTTCCAAGGAATGTACAGTCCATCTCTGTCCCTCTGACCTAGACCTGGGTAAGGCAGGCCCCTTTCTACTCTCTGCCTTTCCAAAGCATGTGCACAGTAGCATCTAGTCAGGGCAGGCTGCAGAAAGGAAACCGCCTTGGGTGAGGCTGTGATATCCCAGCCAACTGAAAGAGAAGGTTAAGATGCCCGAGGAGCCTCTGGCTTCAAAACTGGTTTATCAGGTTTCATTTAGTCAATAAGAAACCTACCAGACGGGCATAGTGGCACACACCTGTGATCTCAGCACTCAGGAGGTTAAGGCAGGGGTATGTGAGTTTTTAAGGATAGCCTGGGCTATGTGGAGAATACCAAACCAGACCCTATTTCAAAATTCCAAAAAGAGGGGCTAGAGAGATGGCTCGGTGGTTAAGAGCATTTGCTACCCAATCATGAGGATCTGAATTCATATCCAGCACTCACATAATAAAGTGGGCGGAGCCTGAGTACTCCTACAACTCCAGCACTGTGTGGTATGGGACAGAGACAGGAGGATCACTGGGACTTGCTGATTGCCAGCCTAGATAAACAGTGGTAGCTTCACACCCACAGAGAAAGAGAGAGACCCTGCTTCAAAGGCATAAGACAGAGAGTGACATAGGATACCCAGCGCCCTCCTCTGGCCTTCACACACACACACACATACAGGCATGCACGTGCACCATGTACATTTATACTACACACACGTGTACACACCAAATCCAAAAAGAGGAAAGGAACTGTATTAAACCCCAGGGGGGTTGTTGTGAGCTGAAGGGAAGCCTGGGCTACAGTCAGACTGTATGTCAAATAGACGGACAAAGCGGCAGTTGCAGTTTATATGGCAGCCGCCTACGCCGGAGGAGTTACTGGCATTTTCTCTTTAGTAGGAACATTCTCCCTTCAAGACCAGCCCCACCCTCGGCAGAGGACACTGAGGCTCGCAGAGGTGAAGCCAGACCAGAGCCAGAGCAGGGAGTCCAGAATGTCACATCCCTTCTGGGGACGCTGACCG
This sequence comes from Acomys russatus, assembly GCF_903995435.1. Taxonomy (NCBI): domain Eukaryota; kingdom Metazoa; phylum Chordata; class Mammalia; order Rodentia; family Muridae; genus Acomys; species Acomys russatus. The sequence continues at coordinate 26,208,236 of NC_067165.1, forward strand.
CCACACCAGGCTGAGGGGCCTGCTTCTGCATGGAAAGGGGTACAGAAGCTCGGGGATCCAGGTCTACAGTGGCCACGGCCTTCGAGATAGAGACCTTCCGAGCCTAACTCCTGTCTCCACACCAGAAGACAGGGAGCCTGCTCATCAACCTCCAGGGAAAAGAAAGCTAAAACTTTCCCAAATGTTTGTCCGTGTTTCCGGACCACTGCTGGCTTTGGCCTCCAACCAACGAGGGTCATCTAGGGTAGGGAACAGAGGGTGTCTAGGCCTCAGGACTAAGAAGCCTTGGGCCTGAGGCCAAGGGGGTCAAGGGGCAGGAGGGGAGCAGCTCAGCCGAGGGCCAGGATCCCCCTGGAGACTTAAGCTTCTTTCTTACTCTTTTCCTTCCTTTGCAACTAGTGTGGCTGCCAGGACAGGCAGGGGAACCCGTGGGTGGGGACAAGGGGGGGTAGTTCATGATTATCTCATTAGAGCTCTGTGTGTGGTTGCACAGTGTAAACACCGGGCCAGTTTTCCGGGATCACCTCACTGAGGCCTCTGACCCACTCTCTAAGGAAGGCCAGTGTGTCCCCATGAGCCTGAGGTGGAAACTAAGGTACAGAGAGGGGCAGGGCAACAGTGGCTAACGGCCACATGGCTTGTCAGAGACAGGGCTAGCAGAGAATGCAACCTGTTGGCCTCTAAAAGGGTCACCTGGGGTGCGGATGAGAAGGGGAAAAGGCCAGGGGCAGGGCGGGGGGCGGGGGGGGTGGAATCCAGCACACACCTTTAATTCCAGCACTGGGGAGGCAGAGGCAGGTGGATCGCTGTGAGTTCAAGGCCAGCCTGGTCTACAAAGCAAGTCCAGGACAGCCAAAGCTGCACAGAGAGACCCTGTCTTAAAAAAAAAGGGGGGGGGGGGGCTGGAGGGATGGCTCAGAGGTTAAGAGCACTGTCTGCTCTTCCAAAGATCCTAAATTCAATTCGCAGCAACCACATGGTGGCTCACAACCATCTATAATGAGATCTGGTACCCTCTTCTAGCCTGCAAGTGTACATACAAGCAGAATAGTGTATACATAATAAATAAATAAATAAATCTTTAAAAAAAAAAAAAAACAAACCAAGAAGAAGAAAAGGCAGGAGAAATGAAAGAGCAGTGTCGAAAAGGCCCAAGCTGTCTCAGGAAGCACAACAAACAGCTGTGGGGGTTCAGAAGGCATGGGGAGTCAGAAGTCAACCCTCAAACTCTACCTCGTGTGACTCCCACTTCCATTTCCAGCCTCATCTCCCATCTCTACGCCAGCCTTTCTGCCCCAGCCACACTGCAGCGTTCATCCACCCTGAGCACACTACAGGCTGAAGCCTTTGACATATGCTGTGCATGGCACCTAAAGGCTGTTCCCTCGGCTGCGGACCTAGAGATCTCATATCATCCAGCTCTGTCCTTTCCTTGGATTTTGAGAAGTCCCCTGATGTTCTGGGGCCACTATGCCTCCTAGGGACAGGAGCCCATTGGGAGGGGGGTGTCATCTGTGCCCCTAGAATCTAACCTAAGCCCATGCCTCATAGAGATGTGTCGTCTCTAGTTGTCTTTCATCGTGAATCTGAGAGACAGGCAAAATAGGTTTTTTACGTCTTTGTATTCAAGGGAAAGACAGGTAAGAAAGGGGGACGTGGGCAGGCCTAGAACCCAGGGTTTCTCTGCACCACACAGACCTTGCCAGGCACTGACAATAAAGAGTGCTTATCCCAGGCCAGACCCCATCTTCCCCACAGAGTCACACAAAGGAATCTGCAAAGTAGGAGGGGTAGTCCTGGTGGCCATAACCCTGGAGCCTTGACCTCCAGCTCAGACAGCAGCCGAAGAGGGAAGGTGGTGAGATGCAGAGAAGTGGCTCTGTCTCCAGCCCTGCTCTGTCTCTCCTCTACTCAGGTGTATTGCTCAGCCCAAGTATCCCCTAAATCCAGTCACCCCAGCCCTCCAGCCCTCATTCTCACCTCGGTCCTCTCTTGCCTGTCCCTGCCTCCTACACTATTGAGTAGCACAGTTCCCAGCCCAATATCTCAGCGTTCCTCCCGGAAATAGGTGGCCCTGCCTCTGCTCTCCAATGGCTGCCCACTGCCCCCGGGTCAGGCCTCACCTCGTCCTGAGCCTGTCTTTGCAGTGGCATCTATCTCCCCAGGTGCTGGCCCGGGCTCCACCTCCACATCCTGTCACATGCAGTTCCTCCTGCTAGGAACAGCCTTTCTCCTAGTGCTGCCTAAGGACACCTATTCACACTTCAGTCAAAGTTGGGCTGGGGGTTTCAGGGCCCTTCAGCCCAGTTAACTACTGGGTTTCCCAGGGGCAGTGGAAAGGGCCCGTGCAGAGTCAGCTCTAGCCCCGTGCCAGCGTAGGGCCTGGCACAGAGTGGGCACCAGAAAAAGCAGGTGGCTAGGAAGTGGAGGCACATTCTTACTTCCATGCAGCTGTCTTCCTCCCTTTACCCTACAAGTACCTTTTGGAACCTGTCAAACTAGATGGCTATCCGTGGTCCCGGAAGTGCCCTCCCAGACCTGATTCCTACTGTCCCAAGAGGGACATCTTTACATTCCTAGAATGGTGCCCATAATCATGAGAGTAATCGCAACCATTACCCCCCATTTATTAGGTGCCCATTGTGTTCCTGGTTATTTAATCCTCACATGAACCCTAGAAGGGAAGGAGATTTTTTTTTTTAAATTGTCCCCATTTTACAGATAAGGAAGGCTCCAAGAAGCTATTTGGCCTAAGGTCACACAACTAGTAAGTAATCAGTGCTGGGTTCACAGCCAGGTCTGTCTGACCTGCAAGTCACCCTGCGACCCTGCTGCCTCTGCTTTCTACAATCCTACCTCTCAGAGCTTAGAACAGCAGCCCCACCAGCCTGGAGCTGGGCATCAAAGACAGACAGAGAGGCACTGACACTGTGCTGCTTTTGTAGGGGGATGAAATGGCCCAGGGGTTAAGAGTACTGGCTGCCCTTGCAATGGACCTGGGTTTGACTCCCAGTACCCACACAGTGGCTCACAACAGTCTGTAACTCTACTTCTAGAACATCTGACACCCTCTTCTGGCCTCCAACGGCAACAGGCATGTATGTTGTGCATAGACATATATAGCAGGCAAAACACCATATACATAAAATAAAAATAAATATTTTGTGTAAGAAAACGCTGCTCAGAAAGTCACTGGGAAGAAGACAAGAGATAGTGTGTCCAGAAGAGTAGACAGGCCCAGTGAGAGAGATGGCTCAGTAGGTAAGGCGCGTATCCAAGGACCTGAGTTTAATTCACAGGGAAAGGAACCAACTCCCGTGCTGGGCAGTGGTGGCTCATGCTTTTAATCCCAGCACTTAGGAAGCAGAGGCAGGCGGATCTCTGTGAGTTCGAGGCCAGCCTGGTCTACAAAGTGAGTCTAGGATAGCCAAGGCTACACAGAAAAACTCTGTCTCGAAAAACAAAAACAAAAAATAAAAGAGCAGATAGCCAAACTATGGAAAACAAGATACCTGACAGTAATACATGTGACTTGACCGTCTCAGGACACCTACACCTAGGGGAGGGTACTCTCCAGGGTCCTTCCCCCAGCTAAAGCCAAGTGACCAACAATGCTAATTTAATGCTAAATAACCTACTTCTTTGAGTTAAACAACTCTCCATGGGAAGAGCCCTTTATTAACCCTATTTCATGCAGGTCAGGCAACCAATGCCAAGTAGGGCAAAGGAGCCAAGTCACACAGCAAATCACACCAGACAGAGCCTAGTTCAAATCCCAGTGCTGGGGTGTTCAGGAGCTCCTGACCCCTGATTCTGGTCCAGCTAATCCGGGTTAAAGCTAGGAGTAAGGAGTCAAAAGGATAAACGCGTCCCTGAGCCCTCTTCCAAAAGGAGCCTAGGGCAGGAGGAAGCCGAAGGGCTGAGTTGCATCTAGATGCATCTTCCGACGTGCACTGGGGGAAGGTCCGGTGGTATGTCGGTGGTATGTCACAGGCAAGGTCACAAGATCCAGAGAAGTTTACCACTTGCCCAAGGTCACACCACTAGGAAAGGGACCATAACTGGAACCCACCTTCAAGACAAACCTTCCCAACCGCCCCTTGAAAAGTTGCCCATCAGAGGAAAGCTAAAGGCTCTGCCACTCCCTCCCAGGAGGTCCAATCGCCTAGCTCCGCTATCTGCATGATGGATGCCCCCACTCAGGTCAAAGGTCACCTTCACAGCCTCGAACAAATTCACAACTGGGTGAGGAGATAAGGGTCTTACATTTTCTGAGCCTCTGAAGATAGTGGATACTTTGTACCCATCTCACAGTGTCTGAGCGCAATGAGACTGGATACTTTGTATCCCTTAATGGTTTATAAATGTCCAACACAAAGCGCATGGCTGGGACCTCCTAGATCCTTAACAAACGTCTTCTTTCTCAGTAATGGTGACCTAATCTGGGCACCTACTACATGCCATTCTGTCCTTGATGCTAGAGAGATAGCTGGGAACAGAGGAACGAAACCCCTTGCCCTCCGGGGGCCTGTGTACAGGAGCAAATACAATACATCTAGAAGGCATCAGTAGTCTCAACTGGCTGATGGGAAAGTGTAATACAAAGAGTCACCCATCTGTAAGTGGCTGGGTAAGGATTCTACTCCAAGCCATCTGCCCTAAAGACCTTTGGGTCTTTGTCAAGTCACCCCCAAATCACTACCCCTTTATGTCATGGATCAAGAAATAACTTGACTCAGTACCTCAACTCCAGAGAGTACCTTCTCCCAGCATTTCTGCCCTGACCCCCCCCCTTGTGCTTCCCAGTGGCCTCAGAGGCACATACACCCATAAGAATGGCACAGCACAGCCGGTTATGTCAAAGCAGTACTCACCCAGAAGTAGCCGTTGTGGTCACACAGCCAGCCGGGGAGAGACAGTGGAGACGTCGTCAGGGTGGGCACATGGAAACGAAGGACAGAAGTGAGACACAGCACAACTAACAAACTCTGGGGTCCTAATCAGCTGGGGCTGAGCCAGTGGGGAGCCTGCTCCCACCCGTACCTCCATCCCCCCCACCCCACCCCTGGTGTGCTTCTGGCCCTCTGACCACCAGATACCATCCAGGCAGCCATCCACCCTGAGCTCATCAGGCTGCCCTGGGCCCAGTGTCCTATGGGCATCCATAGCAGCATCAGTTACCAAGTACTGGGATGCGGTCTGATGTCGGATGGGGTGAGGTCTTACCCATGTGAGCCTACAGTGCAGCATAGCAGTGGTGGTGTCAATTCATTGAACTACTGCTGTGATGGGCGCATCAAGGAGACCTTAAGAACCCTGGGGTTAAATCCTGCCTCCATTAGAGAGCCCTACCACTCATGCTATTCGGGTTATTTCCTATCTTCTCCGTGCTTTCTTTTTGCTTACCTGTAACACTGAGAGTAACATTCGGATCCTCCCCTTAGGGCTAGGCAGGAGTCTAGGAGTTCACATCTGTACAACTTGTTGAACAATGCTCAGCGTGCAAATTGTTCATAACTGTGGCTACTATGACTACCAGGGGCTGTGGATGGGGACTTTGGAGGGACCCAGTGTGGGTGAGACCCCCCATCTCATAGACAAGAATGCTGCTATTGGGACCAAGGGTGGTAATGAAAGGTGACGCCACAACACAAGGCCTGGTTACTGCAATGACTCTGTAAGAACTTAGGGTGTTCTCCAGCACATCCCCAACATGCAGAGTCTCATCAGGGCTATGGCAAGTGCCCACACATACACATACACTGGCAAGTCACACACACACACACACACACACACACACACATACACACACACACAGTACTGTAGCTTTGGACTGAAAACTGACCAACCACACCATATTCTTCCAATTCTACAGATGGTTCGGTTTGTTCTGCACAGTCACCCAGAACACCATGAAGGTGAAATTGTTACTGTGCGCTGTTCCCATTTCACAGATAAGGACAGAGGGTGAAGGGACTCCCTTCCTTGGTGTCCTTGGTGGCATCATTTGGCTCGCCAAACCCAGAGAAGTGGTCAAAGGCTTGGTCCACTGGGACTGTGCTCTCTAGCTCTTCCTTCATTTCCCTCACTGGGTCTCTGCAGTGCCCAGACAAGCCTTTGAACGCTTTCATCTGAAACTGTCAAACAGCCAGCTTAGGACGATGCAAGCTGTTCCTGAAACCACCTCTCTTGGCTCAGTCACTGGCACCATGGCCCTTCTTCTGTTCCTATAGCTGACCTCAGCCACTAACCATTGCTCAGTCACCAAAGGGTGTCTGCAATCACTCAAATCCACATTTTATAAATGAGGAAACGGAGGCCCGAAGGAGACACAAGATCAATTTTTGTTGTTGTTGTTTGTTTGTTTGTTTTGGTTTTTCGAGACAGGGTTTCTCTGGGTAGCCGTGGTGGTCCTGGACTTGCTTTGTAGACTAGGCTGGCCTCAAACTCAGCGATCCACCTGTCTCTGCCTCCTGAGTGCTGGGATTAAAAGGTGTGCGCCACCACCGCCCAGCTGAGCTCACTTTTTAATGCCCAGCCCTTGCACCTGGATTGCTGAGTCGGGATGGCACTCTGAATAAACATCAGTGGGCCCTGAGCGCAGGTGTCCCCTCTCTCTTTCTCCAGCCTGCTTCCAGCTCTCTGGTTAAACATCCCAGAGCTCAGAGCTCCAACTGGAAGCCATGAGGCATTTCCAAAGGTTAGTTCTAAGGAATGAGCACCTCAGTATGGGTGGAGTGCTGTGAAATGAAGGCTTTGTCAGTGTCTTAGGGAAGACGAAGCTTTGTAGTAGGTTCTAGGTTCAAATCCCACATCAGCCACTTCATAACTGTGTGACTTTGGTCAAGTCAGTGTGCCCCCATGAACTCCCACGAAACAAGGGAGGGTGATTGTTCACGAGGTGCTAAAGATGACTGGAGTCAATGGTACACAACAACTTAGAAGAGCAAACGGACAATGGCCCTAACAAATTAGAGAACAAAGCCAAAAAAACAGGGCTCACCCCACACAACCCCCGATCTGAGGCCGTTCTGTCTCCTCCCACGGTCTGAGACTTAAACTCTAAATCAGTTCCTGAGGTAAAACCATTTTCTCCTGCCAAAAGTCACCAATACAGGAAGCAATAGCAATGGGTGCTGATGGACACGCAGACTCTAGGCTCATTTCCCTCACTATATTATAGAGGGAAACTGAGATCCAGGCGGGACAGTACCTGGCCCACAGACTATGAAAGGACAGACTGACAGACTCCTGCGCTGTGAGAAACCTAAGGCCCTGGGGAAATTCTGAAACACACACACACACACACACACACACACACACACACACACACACACACACACACCCCTACCTACCTGTTACACAAAGCCCACTCTGTAAACCTAACAGATCTCAGCCACCCCTACCTCAGCTCTGAGGCTTAGTAAATACCCTCTCCAGTTCTGTTGACTGTATAGCACACAGTAGGCTCTCAAGAGGTTTAAGAAATAACCAAATGGAGGTTTTCTGGCTTCAGCCTAAGAGTTCCCTTTAGGCCTCTCTCTTTGTGTCTTCCCTCCTGACTCCCACCCTAACCTCCATCTCACCCTGCACCCAGGTTCTAACAGCTGGGCCTAGCTCCAGCTCACAGAGCCGGGCCTGCCCCCACGTCAGCATTTTTCCCAGCCAGCCTGGGATATTCCTGTTGAACACAGCCAGCCAGGCTCCTGGCCAGGGTCCACTCTGCAGAGAGGGGGTGCTGGCTCTCCTCCTTCCCACTGGCCTATAGGTGGGGCACCCCAGGAGTCCTGGGAGCTTCTGTTAGCACCCAGAGGGCCTACAGAGGGAAGCCAGCCTGGTCTAGACAGTGTGAGGCTGTGTTGATCAGGAGGATGTGTTGATCGAGGGACGAGGGACGGTGAGGTGTGGGGTGCCACCCACACATCCAGCCACTCCACCCAAGCCCCATGTTGCTGGAACCTGGCAGGCCCAGGCTGAATCCCCTGTATACACAAGGGAAACCTTGGGGTTCCCGGCTCTATTCCCTTCTTAAACCACACCCCACACCCCTACAATCACACACACACACACACACACACACACACACACACACACACACACACACTGGCCTGTTCTCACACCAGCTACCAATCTGACTGCAGGATCCTTAATGCTTCATTTGATTCTGCTATGGCCTCTAAGGTCCAGAGTAAATGACTAAGGGGGCTGGGAGAGGTGACGTGACTTACGTAAGGTCACGCAGTAACAGCTGAACTGGGACACAAACCGAGTTCTTCCGAGTGCAAAATCTGTGTGGTACTGATATTTGCCTCCCCTCTTCATTCCCCTATAGTTTTTGGTTCCCTTTCTTCCCGGACCTTGTATCTCCCTCTGCTCTCTCCCTCCCCCACCCCCACAGTCAATAATTCCCACCTCCCAACTGCTATAGCACCTCAGCCTCTGTGCACCTAACAGCAGCAGGTGCCACCGCTGTCACTGAAGAGTTATTTCTGAGGTGTCTGTCTCCGACCTCTGTTGTTTCTAACTCCCTTCTTTCTCCGTCCCCCCCTGTGTTCCCCCTCCCCCTCCGCCCCCAGCATGGACCTCCGGGCCTGTGCCCCAGCTGGGGACTTGAAGACAAGAACTTACTAAAGTGGGGGGGGGGGCGGTAGTGCGACAGTGCTCTGGCCTCTCCTCTCCCTTTCAGCCGCTGAGGACTTGACCCTGACTTCGCACTAATCAACTATCCCTGGGAAACCCTGCCACTCTAAAGGCCACCCCAAGCAGCCATTCTCCCAAAGCCTCTACGTTTAGGAGAAGGCTCCGCGCGGAATAGAAGGGACTATCTTCTGCCTTGTTGCAGGAATTTCAAGGGTCATTTAAATGCAGCTATTCCCTCCCAGGGGGAATCCGAGGGCCCTACACAACCCTTGAGGGAAGAGTCCTCCCTTCGCCCTTCTTGGCCTGGGGTCTCTAGGAATAAGTCCCCGCCTCCAGCCCGTAGGGTTGCAAGGGTCCGGTCCTCCCCCAAAGAGGTGGGGCCTGCAGGAAAGTGAGGGTGGAAGACCAGGACAACTCTTGGGAAACAGGGAAATATGTGAGACAGGGAACCCAGAGACGACAGAGTAGGAGCCTTAAGCCAGGACAGACCCAGGGGACCTGAAGCAGAGGAAGTCCAGCCTGGACGCGAGTGTGCGCGTCCGGGTGGCGACCCGAGGGCCACCCTGACCGCCGCCCGAGCTAGGGCCACAGCTCGCGGGTCCCGGGGTCCGGAAACTCAGTTACGTAAGGACCGAAGCTGGGCTCCCGGGGTCCCCCTCCCACCGCCCTATGGGCCGCCAGAAGCACGCTGGCGCACAGGGTGGGGCTGCGCCGCAGCGCCCAGATCTGCTGTGGACACTGAGGACAGGACTCCAGTTCCGGAGCGAGCCCCGCACACCCTCAACTTTAAGACTCCAGAACCCTGGGGACCTCAAGTTCGGAGCATTCAGCCCAAGACTTCCAGCACCCCCGCCCGGGATCCCGTGACCCTCGGCTCGCCGCTCCTGGGACGGCCGGGGGCCCTTGGGTGCCGGCTTCTGGGTCCTGCACCTTGTCCCTCCCAGGCACCGGGGGGCCACCCCCTAAGGCGGTCCAGGCTCACCTGAGCTGCACAGGGCAGGGACCTGGCCGGGCCGGGCCGGGCCGCGTCCTCGCTCTCCGCGGCTCTCTCCCTTTAAGAGGTTCCTGCCACTTTGCCCGACCGGGGGCCTCCACCTGCACTGACAGGGCAACTCTGATGCGAGGCCCCGCCCTCCCCTCGGGAGGTCCTCTAATTGGTGCAGACAACTGCCAATCTTTGGTGCGGCGGGCAGGACCCAAGCACAGCAGCCCGACTGTCGCAACCGGGAAGGGGCGGGAGCTGCAGGTGCGGCCAGGCCGGGACGCCCAGCCTAAGGCAGCTCCTGATAGACTCAGAGCGGTCAGGGGAGGGGAAGCATGGAGTTCCTGGATTGGCTGGTGTGGTCGCTGACGTCGTGTTGCAAAAGTATAAAGCAATTTGCCACTTGGTGCTGACCCTAAGGCGTTAGGTTGGAATGGGGGTTGTTCAAGAGGGAGTTAGTTAGGGAAGTGACCTTGACAACTTACCTGGATCACCTGTCTCTTTATGTCGTTCGGTGTCACCTTGAGCAAGCCAATAATCTGAATCTGAGGTTCCTCAGCTAAAAATCCCCTGTTGTTTCCTTGAGAATGAGTGACTTTTGTTAAATACCGTTGGATCCCAAGTCTGGGACCCAAGAAGGTGTCCACTAACTGGAGTTCTGGCTTCTCTGGTGCCCACCTTGTCCCTCTTCTCGGGGACTTCCTCCCTCCTAATGATCTGGCCCCCATCAGCCCTAGAAGGGGTGTATGTGGTCACTGGCCTAAGACCCCCCTCTTCTCATTTCAGACCTGCCCTTGCTCACGCAGTGGCAAGGTCAGGAAGTCGGCTGTCTCCCAGCGTAGACTCATCCGAACTAAAGCACCCCAGGATTTCAAAGGCTCTTCATGAGATTAAGGACAAATCTGCTTTAGGATGCCCACCCACAGAGGACAAACATAATCCCCCTTTCATGCAGAGTACTCAGAGGATGGTAAAACCATTAAACCAGACCAGGGAGCCCCCGGAAGAGTTAAGTCTCTTGTTTGGATGAATGGGGAAACTGAGGATCACGGGACGGCAAGTAACTTCCGGAGTTTCGGTGACCGGCAGTATTTGCCATGGAGGAGGGTCACGCAGGGCCACCAGAGAAGTCTTTTGACTCCTTTGACCAGAAATCTGGATGTCTCAGGACTGGCTGGATGAACCTCTCTACAAAATTCTGGAACATACCTCCAGGTTCCCAAGCCCGGGGGAAACTCGACTCTCCTGCCTATCGGTGGTAGTGCCGGCCATTGGTCAAAGCTTGGCTGTAGACTGTGTTTAACTCAGTTTGAGCCAGCGGGCGAGCCGCTTCGCCTCGCGGGCAGAACACGTTGTTGCACCAACCTTATGAAGAATTACTGTGCTGCCTAAGTGACAGCGAAAAAAAATACATATGCAAATATTCAATCATGGATCCAGTATTATTTTTTAATTGCTCCCACGCGTATTCATTCATGCATGCCCGAGAGCGCAGGCTATGAATTCTTTAATTTGGCCTCGGTAAACAGCTCCCTGCCAACTGTCTCCTTCTCCCTCCCCCCCCACCCCCCGCGAAATCTAAGGGCTGAGGGGAGGAGACCCCCAGCGTTGGGTAGGACAGAGTTATTCTACAGGGCTGCAAGAGGCCTCAGCTCTCAGCACCTGCTCATGACTCTAGCTCTGTTGGGGTTTGCTAGGTGACTCAGCAACACCAGCGCCTGGCCCTGCCTGATAAGCATGTGTGCCTTTGTGCATGTGTGAGTTTGTACTCGGGGAAATACATCTGAGGATGTGTTTGTGAACTTGTGTGTCGCCTGTCAGTGTACTGGGACTGGGAGGTTAGGCTGGGGGAGGGTGGGTGTGAGTTTATATACCCGGGATGACTCTGTGTCCTAGAATCAGGTTGCCTGACCCTGGGCTCTCTCCTCCTAGGGAGTTTTGTCCTGCCCCTGGGACCTGTGTGTGTTTCCTATTAAGGCACTATGCGAACAACCAAGGCCTTCTCAGTTACTCTGTGAGGATATAGGCTACTGTCACTGCCTCTGCCAGGGAATTCCTCCTTCCTTGGGCCCTCCCTACCTGAGAGAATCCCTGTGAGGGATGACCTCCTGAAGAGACAGCTCACTGTTTTTCTTTTCTTTTCTTTTCTTTTTTTTTTAGACAGGGTTTCTCTGTATAGCCTTGACTTTGCAGACCAGGCTGCCCCTGCCTCCCTTGAATGCTGGGATTACAGATGTGCGCAACCGCATCCAGCCGTGACTGTCTGTCTGCTGGTTTTATATCACTGAGTTCTTCCAGTCAGAAGGGTTTGAAGCTCAGAGAGCTGAAGTGACAATATACAGTCACACAGTTCTGAAATAACTGCCAAGGTGACAGGCAGGACACAGCTTTCCTCCTCTGGAGGCTGAAGGCTCAGTTTGCTGGGGCCTGTGGGCAACTGATAAGTTTGGGGGAGGTATGAGGGGGAGGTGTGGGGGGGCCGGCCCTGTTTGTGTCAGAAGCTTCTTCTGAGAAAGTCTGAGCCTCCTTATCCTGTCAGAGCCTGAGTGCCGTCCTCAGTTCCAAGTGGGGCGTGAGCTGAGTGATAAAGTGGCCAGGAAATAGACATGGGGGGAAGGGGATGGTAACATGTGGTTATACACATAAGCGAACATGTTTTTGTCAACAGAACTTCATTGAATACTTTATTGAAAGCTAACACCCCCCCCCCAAAAAAATAAATAAATAAAAAACAAAAACAAAGAAAACTACCTTGGCTGGGCAGTGGTGGCGCGTGCCTACTGTAATCCCAGCACTCGGGAGGCAGAGGCAGGTGGATTCCTATGAGTTCGAGGCCAGCCTGGTCTACAATTCGAGTCCAGGACAACCAGGGCTACACAGAGAAACCCTGTCTCAAAAAACAAACAAAAAGAGCAGGGTGTGGTGGTGCATGCCTTTAATCCCAGTACTCGGGAGTCAGAGGCAGGCAGATCCCTGTGAGTTCAAGGTCAGCCTGGTTTGCAAAGCAAGTCCAGGACAGCCAAGGCTACACAGAGAAACCCTGTCTCAAAAAACCAAAACCAAAAAAAAAAAAAAAAAAAAGGGTCTCCAGCTCAATAGAGCTTGGTAGACCCCGTCACAATAGATCAATAAAGCATCCCCTGCTATTTGCAAAGAAAAAAAAGAAGAAAGAAAGAAAGAGAAAACAGGCTTGGTAGCATATCTACAATACCAACACTTGGGAAGTTGAGGCAGGAGACCCTGTTCAAGGCCAGCCTTGAGGCTTATGAGATCCTGTCTCAAAAGCAAAAACAAACAAGAAGTTATTCCTAGTTCTCTAGTCATAGTATCTCCTAGGAGGCTGAGGCAAGAACATTGCTTAAGAGGAAGTCATAGCCTTTGCTTACCCTGTCTCAAAACAAACAAACAAATAAAGATTTTACCCTGCCAGGTGGCCTGGCTTAACCTGCCAACTGGCTTATTGGCAAAGGTCATGCCTGAGTTAGGTTCCCCAGCACCCACAAGGTGGAAAGAGAGAACCAACCCCGACAAGTTGCTCTCTGCCCTACACACACACATGGCGGGGAGGGGTAAGAACCTGCCAGATGTGGTAGTGCACATCTGCAAACCTAACAGTTAGGAGGTGAAGGCAGGAGGACCAGGAATTCAAGATCATCCTCGGCTACACAATGAATTCAAGATGAAGCTGAGAAGCTTCCAAAAAACTCTGTCTAGAAAACAAAACAAAACAAAAAAAACAGCCAGACGTGGTGGCGCACACCTTTCATCCCAGCATTTGGGAGGCAGAGACAGGTGGATCGCTGTGAGTTAGAGACCATCCTGCTCTACAAAGTGAGTCCAGGACAGCCAGGGATACACAGAAAAAAACCCTGTCTCGAAAAACAAAAACGAAAAGCCATTAGTTCAATAAACAGAAATATTGACCAATACCCTGCTAGGTCTAGGAGTAGAAAGAGGAACTCCACCAGGCCAAAGGCATGTTGGGAAAGAGAAAACTCCAGCCTGAGGCAGCTCTAATCAGCTGCAGTTGAAACCCCACCTCTGCCACTCTTGGGAATCTGGCTTCCTCTTAGCTTGTCTCTTTATCAGTCAAATGACCTAACGGCTCTCACAGCCTGTCTTTCCCACACCCTCCACCCCGCAGCCACTGGAAGAGAAAGCATTTCTCTGCGCAGCCCTGCTGTGATTCAGGGCTCCTGCGAGGGCAGCCCTGAACAGGAGTGTACTCAGAGCTGGGAAGGAAGGCACTGCGGCTCCATCTGTAGGAGGTGACCTTCTTCCCAGCTAGAGTTTGTAGGATGAACTCGCTACATAGGGATGGGAAAGTACATTCCACGTTGAGGAGGCGCCAGCACAAAGAACTCAAAGATAGGACAGTGGTAAAAATGTTGTGTTCCCGGAACAAAGGATGGTTTGGCATAACTTTAAAACAGAGCAAGTCGCCGGGCGTGGTGGCGCACGCCTTTAATCCCAGCACTTGGGAGGCAGAGGCAGGCGGATCGCTGTGAGTTCGAAGCCAGCCTGGTCTACAAAATGAGTCTAGGATGGCCAAGGCTACACAGAGAAACCCTGTCTCGAAAAACCAAAAAAAAAAAAAAAAAAAAAAAAAAAAAAAAAAAAAAAAACAGAGCAAGTCAGGAAACTAGTGTGTAGAAGGTCTTGGATGCCAGGTCCCAGGCTCAGAAAGGCAGCTTTGGGGATGGCTCGGGAGTGGGACCACTCAGTCTATGGGAGTGTGGCAGCCATTGGGGGAAGGAGACTTGCTGGTGGGTGAAAAGGTCAACCGTCCCTTGGAAGGACACAGTGAGAACCTGGGACGAGCAGCTGGGTGTAGGCTTTAGATTTTTCATAAACCTACTTTATTTAGGGTTTTTAAATGCCTTGACCTCCCTTCCAACCTCCCAACCCTAGGTAGGAGAGTAAGAATGTTAGAAGGAAAAAAGGTTGGGATTAAGGGCAGGGAGTGTGCAAATTGTGGTTAGGGTATCTTTCGCTCTACCATCACATGCTGAAGAGTTCTGAAAGGCCTCACTGCCTGAGAGCCCCTCTGGTTTGTTGCAGTGTGGGGCTGATGCCAATCCTGCCAAGAGAGCTTCTGCCCGAGGAAGAGAGGAAGATGACAGAGTCCTGGGGTGTTTGGAGATGCCAGGTGCCTCATCCCTTATTCCCATGAGGCACCTGGCTTCATAGTAAAATGGAACGAAGTGACCTGCTCATCAACACTGCCCTTAAAGCAGCCAGAGCAGGTGTTATGGTTAATAAATAGAAAATAAGATGATAAGATAATAAGATGCCAGGCAACAGATATTATATTATATGAGGTTTATTGAATGAGCAAGGGGGGAGAGGGAAAGGGGGAAGGGGTACCCCAGAAAGAGACACAGACAGGAAGAGTAAGAAGAGGAGGGGAGGAGTAGAGAGAGATAAATAAGAGGGGTAAGAGTGAGGGGGGACACGTGGATTGGTTTGTCCTTTTATATGGCCCTGGGCAGGGCCACGCCCCCATGGCAGGTAAGCAATGACATTACAAGTAGGCGGACTGGCCTGGGCACACGCCTTTGATCACAGCACTTGGGACTGAGAGTTCGAGGCCAGCCTGGTCTACAAAGCGAGTCTAGGACAGCCAAGGCAACACAGAGAAACCCTGTCTCGAAAAAACAAAAAAACAAAAGAACAAAGAAAGGAAGGTAGACTGAAGCAGAATGCTAACAGCAGGACTTAAGGACAGCACAGGAATTTGCTGGGAGAACCGGAAAGATGTGATGATCCTTGAAAAGGTGCTGAGACGCCCCGCCCTTCAAAAATCCAGGGAGAAGAAAAGACGGTGTTTGGCGCCACCTAGTGTTATGAAGATGAAGGGGCCCGAGGCACAGGAATTAGTGGGCAGGATCTCACCTTTATAAAAGGATTAGGGGTTAGAGTTGTTGGGAGGGGACTTTCAGGAGAGACTTTCCTGGGTTGCATAGCAAGATTGTGCAACTTGCTAAGAGTCACTAAATGAAGGTCATTATTCTGTTCCTTCGCTCTTCTCTAAGTGCCCTTGGTGGGGTTTAGCTCGGTGACAGCACGTGGTTGGTACACAAGAAGCCTTTTCTCCAGCATCACAACACTGGAGGGGAGGAAGAGGCAGGAGAAGGTGGGTTGGGGGAATGACTATCAGGCAGAGTCCAGACTGTAGGGTAGGTAGCTTGTTTAGGGGTCTGTTTAAGAGACAGACTAGAGCCAGGCACACTGGCACACTCCTGTCACCCCAAACACTCCGGCGGCAGAGGCGGGAGGATCACGGGCAAGTTCAAAGACAGCCTGGTCTACCCAGGCAGGACTGTATACAGTGAGACTCTTGTCTCAAACAAAGAAAAAGGAGAAAGAAAAAAATATACAGCCAGGCATAGTGTCTCATGCCTGTAATCTCAGCACCTCTGAATGCTGAGGCATGAGGCCGTCATAAAGTTAGTATCAGCCTAAACTACACGCTGTGAACCCCTGAGCTTCCTCCCGCTAAGAGAGAACTTTACACGGGAGCACAGACCTGCTGGGTTTTTGTCTTTGTTTTTCACTCAGAACACTGAGGAAGGAGGACTTTGAAGCCAGTCTGAGCCACATCGTAAGATTCCATCCTAAATAAATTTAAAAAAAAAAAAAAAAAGGAGGGAGGCTGAGATATAGCCTGTTTTGTAAGCTTAGAGTCTGAAGTGTTTTGTTAACATGTATTTTTACTGGGCTGGAGAGATGGCTCAGTGGTTAAGAGCACTTGTTCTTGCAAAGGACCTAGGTTCGAGTCCTCTAAACTACCTCCTCCCATCCATAATCCCAAATACTTGCTCATGCTTTTTTTTTTTTTTTTTTTTTTTGAGACAGGGTTTCTCTGTGTAGCCTTGGCCATCCTGGACTCACTTTGTAGACCAGGCTGGCCTCGAACTCACAGCGATCCGCCTGCCTCTGCCTCCCGAGTGCTGGGATTAAAGGCGTGCGCCACCGCGCCCGGCTTTTGCTCATGTTTTTTATCTGGGCCGGATTCTCCATCCACGCCACCAGCCATGTGCTTCTCCTCCATCTAACCCATGGCAGCCTTCCTCTCTTCCCTTCAGGTCTCTCTCCTTTTCCTGGTGGCGGTCTTTCTTCTTTCCAGAATTCCCCTCTCTCCTAGCCCCACCTATCTCCTGCCCTGCCCAGGTGGGATGGCTTTTTATTAAACAAAAGGTTGGGCCACAGAGACAGCAAGCTGTAACTAACATCAAAACACATCAGATTATCCCAACAGAGTCCCAGCACCCACGTGGTACCTCACAGCCATCTGTAACTCCAGTTGCAGGAACTAACTCCTTCTGAGGGCACCAGGAGTTGGTATCGTGTAGAACCATTCAAGCAAAACTCTCATACATTATAAAATAAATAAACCTTAAAAAAAAAGAGTGGTTCTAAAATTATGAGGATTACATCAAATAATAAATATAACCCTTTAACATACACGGCTCATCACTGGGTGTGGTGGCGCACGCCTTTAATCCCACTACTCAGGAGGCAGAGGCAGGCGGATCGCTGTGAGTTGGAGGCCAAACCTGGTCTACAAAGTGAGTCCAGGACAGCCAAGGCTACACAGAGAGACCCTGTCACCACGCCCGGCCTTATATTAATTAACAGGTTGTATAAAAACACTGGATACCACATCTTGTAAACCCAAAGCCAAGGTCCTTTTGGGGGCCCATGAGAATGTGAGGCCACCCTGGACCTGTAGGTCAAGTGTGGGAGGATTCTGCAACTAACACTGGGCATAAATCTGGGTTTCACAGCCACGTCCCCAGGCAGGGCTTTCCCCTAGACCCAACTCCTGGCTCCTTTGGTGTGACCACAAGCTTAAAGCCAGGTAGCTTTTCAGGACCCTCTGCCCTATCCTGTAGAACCATTCTTTCTATTCTGTGTCAGGAGATTTTTCTCCTATGCGCCATCTCCCCAGGTGGTGACAGAGCTGTTAGCTAAACCCCTACAGGACTGACAATCTGTTGTCATCTCTCTCTGTGGTCAGAATAAACGGACCTACCTTTTTGGTTGCTGGACCAGTTACTTATTGTGGGGAAGGGAAACCACGAGCATGACGTAGAGTATGTGCGAAGGTGGCCTCTGGCCTCTGCACCTATATATACACATCTACACATGCGTCCATACATACATGTGCACCAACCTACCCAGATACACACACACACACACACACATACACACACTGGAACTTAAAAGTCAAGTACGGTGGGTTACATCTGTAAACCTAGCACTTTGGAGACTGGAGAACTGTTGCAAGTTTGAGGTCGGTATGGGCTAAGTTATAAGACCCTAACTCAAATACTAAAAGCCTTAGGCCCTCAACTGTTCCAAGAGATAATAGTCAATTGCTTTTGTAAAAATAATCTCATATGGCCCATGCTGGCCTCAGACTTACACTTTAATCTAGGCTGGCCTGGAACTCCTGATCTTCCTGCTCTCACCTCCCAAGTGCTGAGAATATTAAAATGCACCACTGTTGGGCACACTGTTGGGGTATGAAGGTGTGTCTCTATATATTCAATTGTTTATTCTGGACCAGCAGAGAGCTAGGTATTAGCCCGATCTTGGTATCGTTGTTTCTATGGGGCCTATCATCTAACTCATATTTTGTAAATATTTATCCTTCTTCACTTGACTATTGGCTGTAATAAAGAGCTGACGGCCAATAGCTTGGCAGGAAGCAGAAGGCGGACCCTCCAGGCATAGAGATGGACTCTGGGAGAAGAAATCAGAAACAAAAAAGAGACTCACCAGCAGGACACTGAGATGAACAGATGGCCGGACGTGAACAGGAGCAGAGAGGTAGACCTGGCCACATGGTGGGACTTCGTGCCAGGATTAGCTGGGATGAGGTTAGAGCAGTTGGAAGACTACCCAGCAAAAGGCCTAAGCAGTTTTTTCCAGACAGGGTTCTATGCGTAACAACTCTGACTGTCCTCGAACTCTCCTTGTAGACCAGGCTGGCCTCGAACTCACAGAGATACACTTGCCTCTGCCTACTGAGTGCTGGGACTAAAGGCATGCGCCACCACGCCCAGCTCAGCTTTAATACAATAAACTTCTGTGTCATTGTTTATATTAATGACAGGTCCACTTTTCCTGTTACAGCTGGTGCCCAATGTGGGGCAGAAATCCAAGGTTTACACTAGATTGAGGCATTAGGCCGAAAGTCCTGGGTGGAAAGCAGGAAGCAGCACTGGTATCCTAGGAACCGTACACTGCTCTGTGAGCAGCAGAGCCCGCTTCAGGTCATAGGCAGGCACAGGAGCACCTATGCTGCGGCCTGTGAGAGCGTGCACTAGATGGAGGAGCCCCTGCTGCCACGGGGAAGGAACACGGTCCCGGAGCTGCAGTGTGACTGAGAAGCTAAAAGTGAGCAGCTTCCAGACGATAGAGTTTATAGAAACTTAGATATAGAGATAAAAGAGAAATAAACAGAAACATTTAAAAATAAGCTTAGACACTGAAGAAAGAAGAAACTGGGCAGGTGGTGGTGGTGCACGGCTTTAATCCCAACACTTGGGAGGCAGAGGCAGGTGGATCTCTGTGAGTTCAAGGCCAGCCTGGTCTACAGAGCAAGTTAGCCAGAGCTGTTACACAGAGAAACCCTGTCTCGAAGAAAAGAAAGAAAGAAAGAAAGAAAGAAAGAAAGAAAGAAAGAAAGAAAGAAAGAAAGAAACTGAATATAGAGAGTCATAAAAAGAAATATTTAGGGTTGGAGGGATGGCTCAGAGGTTAAGAGCACTGTCTGTTCTTCCAAAGGTCCTGAGTTCAATTCCCAGCAACCACATGGTGGCTCACAAACATCTATAATGAGATCTGGTGCCCTCTTCTGGCGTGCAGGCACACATATGGGCAGAATACTGTATAAGTAATAAATATTTTTTAAAAAGAAAAAGAAAAAAGAAATATTTATCAATGTAATAAAGTCTCCAAAGGAAGGAGAGAGAATCAATGAAAAATAGGTCAATATGCCGTGTGTGTGTGTGTGTGTGTGTGTGTGTATGTGTGTGTGTGTGTAGACACTGAAGAAAAAAAGAAACTAAGTGCAGTCATAAAGGGAAATATTAAGATTGAAAATAATAAAGTGAAGTCCCCAAAGGAAGGAGAAAGAAAAACAATAAAAACATTATGTAGGGCTGGAGAGATGGCTCAGAGGTTAAGAGCCCTGACTGCTCTTCCAAAGGTCATGAGTTCAATTCCCAGCAACCACATGGTGGCTCACAACCATCTATAATGAAATCTGTATACATAATAAAAATAAATGAATAAATCTTTTAAAAAAAACATTATGTAACTATGCATAAAAAATGAACTTTCTGGGCTGGAGAGATGGCTCAGTGGTTAAGAGCACTGTCTGCTCTTCCAGAGTTCCTGAGTTCAATTCCCAGCAACCACATGGTAGCTTACAACCATCAATAATGAGATCTTGTGGACAGTCACGCAGGCAGAACATTGTGTACATAATAAAATAAGTAAAACAAAACAAAAAACCTTTAAAAAAAAAATGAACTTTCTGAAGGAAGGAGAGAGTTAATAAGATTAAAGAGAAAACATTTTCCATGTTAAAAAATGGAAAACATGCCAGGTGGTGGTGGTGCACACTTGTAATCCCAGCACTCGGGAGGCAGAGGCAGATGGATCCCTGTGAGTTCAAGACCAGCCTGGTCTACAAAGTGAGTACAGGATAGTCTGGGTGACACAGAGAAACCCTGTCTCAAGAAAACAAAATATAGCCGGACATGGTGGCGCGTGCCTTTAATCCCAGCACTCGGGAGGCAGAGGCAGGTGGATCGCTGTGAGTTCGAGGCCAGCCTGATCTACAAAGTGAGTCCAGGACAGCCAAGGGCTACACAGAGAAACCCTGTCTTGAAAAAAAAAAACAACCAAAAAAATAAATTAATTAATTAAAAAAGAGAGAGAGAGAAAAGAAAAGGAAAACACAGCCAGGTGTTGTGGCACATGCCTTCAATTTCTGCACTCAGGGAGGCAGAGGCAGGTGGAGCTCTGTGAGTTTGAGGCCAGCCTGGTCTACAAAGCAAGTCTAGGATAGGCAGAGCTATCACACAGAGAAACTCTGTCTTAAAAACAAAAAGTAAAACACTATGAAAGAGGATGCTTTGACCCCATATAATTTAGTTTTAGTTGCTGTCCTCACAGAATTAATTACAATATGTTCAAGTTCAGCATGATTACAGTTTTCTATATTCTCTCTAGGAGAGATCAAAATAAAACAGACTTAGTTAAAGAGAGGACTGAGATGTGGACCGCTAGAGGAAGGAGGGGGCAGCAGTGCACAAACCTTTAATCCCAGCGCTTGGGAGGCAGCGGAAGGCGAAGCTCTGAGTTTGAGGCCAGCCCAGCCTGGTCTACAGAGTGAGCCCAGGACAGCCAGAGTTGCACAGAGAAAACCTGTCTCGAGGGATGGGGGCAAGGGGAATAGAGGAAAGAAAAAGGTTCTCCCCACCTCCACCCCGCCCCCCTCCAAAAAAAAAGAAAGAAAAAAGAAATTGAGAGCAGCTGGAACTCAGAGCTCTCTCACCGCAAGATGCCTGTCATTCCTTCTGCTAAGGACCCTGTGCAGAGCAGTAACACCTAAATTCCAAGAAAGACAGACAGGGCTTTGCTGCTGTGGCAGGAGATAACACAACTGATCCAGACCTTAGAGTTTTTTTTGTTTTTTTTTTTTGTTTGTTTGTTTGTTTTTCCTTTGTTTGACAGTTTTTCTTTAGTTCTCCTTTCTAATATCTGAGCGCCACTATCTGGAGCTTTTTTTTTTTTTTTTTTTTTTTTTTTTTTTTTTTGGTTTTTCAAGACAGGGTTTCTTTGTGTTAGTCTTGGCTGTCCTGGACTCGCTTTGTAGACCAGGCTGGCCTTGAACTCACAGAGATCCGCCTGCCTCTGCCTCCTGAGTGCTGGGATTAAAGGCGTGCTCCACCACCACCCGGCGAAACTCTTTATTTCTCTGTAAGCCATAATATAAACTATTAACTAATGATTAATTCTCAGCCATGTTTCTTTTAATAAGTGGAAGTAGAGCAGAACTACTCCAGACCTGAACGGTCCCTGGCTGCAGTCCTAAGTTAGGGCCATCTCAGAGCAACGTTGTCATGCCTGAAAAGTCCTGATATGGGAGTTAAGTTAGGAGAAAGAACAGGGACAGAATAACACAATGAGAGAAAAGAAGGCTGCAATCAATTACTCCTGGCAGAAACATCAGCCCGGTACCAGGAGGCTTTCCCTGGCCAGGGGCCATTGCCTGGGGTTGTACAGTATTTGTCACACAGACTCCACTGGAGGGGTCGTGACAAATATTACTACTGCTGCTACTACTACTACTACTACTAATAATAATAATAAATTGTATGTATTTTCAGAGCAAAGGGACCAGACACCAATGAAGACAAAGCAAGTATCCCAGATGATCCAGCCTCACCCAATGCCTCAGCTGCTGTTTCCTCAAAAATTGCATACAAGGCTGGGCAGTGGTGGCGCACACCATTAATCCCAGCACTTGGGAGGCAGAAGCAGGTGGATCCCTGTGAGTTTGAGGCCAGCCTGGTCTACAATGGGAGTCCAGGACAGCCAAGGCTACACAGAGAAACCCTGTCTTAGAAAAAAAATTGCAGAGCCGGGCGTGGTGGCGCATGCCTTTAATCCCAGTACTAGGGAGGCAGAGGTAGGAGGATCGCTGTGAGTTTGAGGCCAGCCTGGTCTACAAAGTGAGTCCAGGATGGCCAAGGCTACACAGAGAAACCCTGTCTCGGAAAAAAAACAAAAAACAAAAAACAAAAGAAAAAGAAAGAAAGAAAAAAATTGCATCCAGGACAACTTCAAAGAAGCTAGCACGAATGGTCCAGATTCCCAGAGTGAAGTCCAGTGAGGACTTCAGTTAAGGTCTACACTTTCCTATCTCACAGAGACTGGACAAGTGAAACAGCTAGCTCTCCCAGGACTTAGCCAATATCCAGATTGTCTTAGGATCCCCAAATGATGCCTGTGGCCCCAGACAGCAGGAAATAATTTAAAGAACATGACATCCTCGTTCCCGACATGTTGGGTGGTGGGTTTTGGTCCTTCAGTGTGTTATGGATGTTTGTTATCATTTAAGGGGGTTGGCTGCTAGCTGTTTATGGTTTTGGTCAGAGAGGAAACGAAGTAAAGGAGGTTAAATTCAGAGATCTCTTTCTCCTCTCTAGCCTTCTCTCTCTCTCTCTCTCTCTCTCTCTCTCTCTCTCTCTCTCTCTCTCTTTTAAAAATTTATTTATTATGTATACAGTACACATTAAATCACAATATAGATGGTTGTGAGCCACCACGTGGTTGCTGAGAATTGAACTCAGGACCTCTGGAAGAGCAGTCAGTGCTCTTAACCACTGAGCCATCTCTCCAGCCCCCTTCTTTCTCTCTTATCTAGTCTTAGGGGATGAAAAAAAAAAAAGGGGGGGGGAAATATAGGAATATGAAGACAGAAAATATGGATTATTGTATCTCCTTGATAGGAAAAATAAAAGTGGTTTATTGTATCTCATTGAGAAGGAAGAAAGAGGACTGGAGAAATGGCTCAGAGGTTAGGAGCACTGGTTGCTCTTCTAAAGGTCCTGAGTTCAATTCCCAGCAACCACATGGTAGCTCACAACCATCTATAATGTGATCTGATGCCTTCTTCTGGCATGCAGGTGTACATGCAGGCAGAATACTGTATAAATAAATAAATAAATACATCTTTTTTTAAAAAAGGAAGGGTAGATTATTATTTCCCCTCCTAGGACAACAAGTCTCAAATATTTTACATTGGTATAGGTTATTGTATACTGATAGAAATTTAAAGCTGTATTTGTTTAAAACATAGTGTATATATGTTTCAGCTCTTTTTTAAATGTAATATAAAGTCTAGTCCTATGAAAGCTACTATTACAAACTGCTTAGGATAATTAGAAATGCAAGTTAATAGTCACTTATAAATAATCTTACTTGTAGTCTTGTTAGGTACTAGTTTAGTTAATTACAGAAATAAGCTTTATTTCGCCTCCTATATATGTTTTCAAAGCTAAGCAGAAAGTAAAGAATTAGAACAAGCAACATTTGTCTATGGAGATATACTTTATATTGATAAGTGGTCCTCAAACCCTTCAGAGATCTGCAGAATATAGCATTTAAGATTTTTTAATAATTCCCAGCACTTGGGAGACAGAGGCAGGTGGATCGCTGTGAGTTTGAGGCCAGCCTGGTCTACAAAGCGAGTCCAGGATAGTCAAGGTTACACAGAGAAACACTGTCTCAGAAAAGAAAGAAAGAAAGAAAGGAAAAGATATTTTAATAATAAAAGACTTTCCTGTCAGAGAAGCACATCAGCTCCTGTCAGCACCCCCAATTTATTTCAAAGAAGATATTGGGTACCAAAGAACCTCCACCTGGAGTTCACTTCAAGTGTGGCAAAGATGGCCATTGAGCAAAAAACTGCCTTACCTCAACTCCTAACAGCATGCTGTCCAAACTGTGGACAAGCAGGACACTGATAAGATGATTGACCAACTTTACAAAGGCAAGTCCTTCAGAATTCCCGCTTCACAGATGGTCTGTCAGACCTTCTGGGCCTGATGGCTGAAGATGAATGTGCCACCAAAACACCGAACCTTGGGTGACTGTCCAGGTAGCTAGCAGTCTCTGTCATTTCTATAGTATTGGAAGCTGCTTCCTCTGTACTTCCTGTTTACTCAAATAAACTTTATTTTTCTCAGGTCTCTGATGGGGCTGAAGGCTAGATAGTCATAGCCTTACAGTTTTCCTTATTAGATTAAAAAAAGAGCCAGGTGCAGTGGCGCACACCTATAATCCCAGCACTCTGGGAGGCAGAGGCAGGCAGATGGCTGTGAGTTCGAGGCCAGCCTGGTCTACAAAATGAGTCCAGGACAGCCAAGGCTACACAGAGAAACCCTGTCAAAAAGAAAACAGAACAAAAGATGCAAAAAAGAAAACTTACCAAAGAGGTGTAAGATTATAAAGACATAAAAGTTTAAGTTGTGAAGGATCTAAGGAGATGTTTTAAATGTGATAAATGCAAGTTACAAAGGTTGGAAGATCTACGAAGGTGTTTTGGGCATTGCAAAAAGGCAAGTTATGAGGGTCAGAAGATGTAAAAACTTGAATAAAAAGTGATTTAGGTGCAATCTTTGAAGTCACCAATATAAGATAGACAGTGGAACACTTTCTTCATAGTTGCCAAATACAAATGGACTGGACATTGTAAATACAATTCTTATCTGATAGTTCAAATAATTGTTTGTATTGTATATAGCTTATTGGTGTTAGGGGGAAAAGCCATTTATTGAACTAAAAAGAGGCGATGTTGGGGTGCACTGTGTGAAGGCGTGTCTCTGTTTATTCAGTCATTAATTCTGAGCTGGCAAAGAGCTACAGCCCATCACCAGTGTTGCATTTTGTAAATTTTTTTTTTTTTGAGACAGGGTTTCTCTGTGTAGCCTTGGCCATCCTGGACTCACTTTGTAGACCAGGCTGGCCTCGAACTCACAGCGGTCCGCCTGCCTCTGCCTCTGCCTCCGGAGTGCTGGGATTAAAGGCGTGTGCCACCACGCCCGGCTCTGCATTTTGTAAATATTTATTCTTCCTTACTTGCCTATTGGCTGTAATAAAGAGCTGACAGCCAATAGCCGGACAGGAAGTGAAAGGTGAAACTTCCGGGCAGAGAGGGGGGGACTCTGGAAGAAGAAACCCGAGACAAGAGTAGCCAGTGGGGCAATGAAATGAACAGATGGAGGACGTTAACAGGGGCAGAGAGGTAGACCTGCCCACGTGGACTCGCCGGAATAAAGTCAGAGTAGTTGGGAGACTGCCCAGCAAAAGGTCTAAGCTTTAATATATTAATAAGCCTTGTGGCATTATTCATATCATTGGTGGGTCCATTGGGTCCCGCTGTGCACCATCATCAACACACCTGTCAAACTCTTCCAATTTTTTTTTTAACATTTGCTTATTTATTTTGAGAGTGAATGGATGGGTGGACGCAGGTAGAAAGGTCAGAGGACAACGTGCAAGAGTCGGTTCTCTTCTCCCACTATGTGGGTTCCAGGGATCATCTGCAGGTCATCAGGCTTGGGGACAAGTGTGTGTGATGTATGTGTGGTGTGTATGTGTGTGTGTGTGTGTGTGTGTGTGTGTGAGAGAGAGAGAGAGAGAGAGAGAGAGAGAGAGAGAGAGAGAGAGAGAGAGAGAGAGTGCTCTGTGTAGCCCTGGCTGTCCTGGAACTCATTCTGTAGACCAGGCTGCCCTTGAACTCACAGAGATCTATCTGCCTCTGCCTTGCCAAGCTCTGGGATTAAACTCATGCACCACCACCGCCCAGCTATTTCTGGCGTTGGGTTTTGGTTTGGCTTTTGGTTTTCTGAGATAAGGTTTCTCTGTGGTAACAATGCTGGCTGTCCTGGATTTGCTTTGAAGACCAGACTTGGCCTTGAACTCACAGAGATCTGCCTGCCTCTGCCTCCCAAATGCTGGGTTTAAAAGCGTGCACCACCTCAGAGTCTTGATCCACTGAGCCATCTTCCTGACCCTGCCTGTCAAATTCTTAACACCCCCCCCCCCGCCCCCCGCCCCAAGCCCTGAGCAGGAAGCAAGAGGCAGTTTGTTCTGCAGGAAGCAGCAGGTGTGCAGGAAGCAGCAGGTGGGCAGGAAGCAGCAGGTGGGCAGGAAGCAGCAGGTGGGCAGCCCCTTCCTTCTCTCCTATCCCTATAGAGAAATGGAAGTTGGGACCACGGTCTAGTTCCAGCTCTTTGCTTTAACAATTGAAAAAAGCGGGGAGAGAGAAGGGTCACCGGTTAAGAGCCCTTGCTGCTCTTGCATCAGACCTGGGTTCAACTCACAGCCCCCACGTGGTGGTCCAAAGCCATCTGTAACTCCAGCTCCAGGAGATCAGATGTCCTTAAGGACCAAGCACGCAGCAGGTGATGCACAAAAAATAAGTAATTAAATAAAATGGGGGAGACAGGGGGTGTGGTGATGCAAACCTTCAGTCCCAGCACTTGGGAGGCAGTGGCAGGGGGAATCTCTTGAGTTCGAGGACAGCCTGGTCTACAGAGTGAGAAAAGTGAGGGCAGGCAAGAACAGAGAACTGGACCAGGCTCACAGG
Organism: Acomys russatus; assembly: GCF_903995435.1. Lineage (NCBI taxonomy): Eukaryota > Metazoa > Chordata > Mammalia > Rodentia > Muridae > Acomys > Acomys russatus. The sequence continues at coordinate 26,235,040 of NC_067165.1, forward strand.
TGATGTCATGGCCACGGCTGGGTTCAGTCTGCTGGATTCAGGTCTGAGGCTCTTTTTGCTCAGTTTTCATGCTGGATGTTGAAGATTGAACCATCCCCGCCCATCCCCGCCCATCCCTCCCTACTCTCTTATCTGGACCCTCCATCCCCTTCACAAAGAAGGTGTAAAGAGAAGTCCAAGAGGTCCCCAAAGCCCTCGGGAATAGGGCACAGAAGAAGAGGCCCATCTGGAGCCCTAACATTGGGTGGAGGCCATGGGCGTGGCCTTGTTCCGCTTGCTTCTTCCCTTTATTGAGCACGGAGCCTGGTACACCACACGCTATGCCTGTGGTTGAATGGATGAGTTAGAGGAAGCAGTTTAGGAGAGGGAGGGAGGTCCTCTTGGGAGATCCTCCTCCTCCTGACCTTCTAAGGGAAGGAGATCTTGCCTGTGCCTCCTTCCTGTCCCAGCAAAAACTCTTCAGCTTGGCCTCTTTCTTCTGTTGGGAGCACCATTCTGTCAGAAGCAGCTGTGTGACTGTGGGCAAGTCACTTCCCCTCTTCCCTCCCTCCAGCTCCTCATCTGTGACAAACACTCACTTCCTGCCTGGGAATGTTGCTTTCCTAGACGACATTAAACTCCGTGATTTGTCACCAGCATCAAATAGAACCAGGCCTGGTGGTGTATTGCCTATAATCTTAGCATTAAGGAGGTGGAGGCAGGACAATGTGGACTTCAAGGCCGTCCTTGGCTACTTGGCAGACAGACTTAAAATAGTGTTTTGCTGAGGCTGGCGGTACATGCCTGTAATACTTGGGATGCAAGTGGATCACGAGTTCAAGACTAGTCTTGGCTACACAGAGGGTTCATTGGAGGAGAGCCTGAGACACCTGAGACCCTGCCACTAGCTAGGCATGGTAGCACACGCCTTTAAACCCAGCACTCAGGGAGGCAGAGGCTGGTGGATCACTCTGAGTCCTAGGCCATCCTGGTCTACAAATCAAGTCCAGGAACAAGTGCTAAGCTATCTCTCCAGCCCCAGTTTTCTTTTTTCTTTTTTGGTTTTTTTGAGACAGGGTTTCTCTGTGTAGCCTTGGCTGTCCTGGACTCATTTTGTAGACCAAGCTGGCCTCACAGCAATCTGCCTGACTCTGCCTCTTGAGTGCTGGGATTAAAGGTGTACGCCACCACGCCTGGCCCCCAAAAATTATTTTAAAGAAGAGACCCTGCCACCACCACTCCCAAAAAGGAAAACCTAAAGTGTTTTTTAGGTCATTCAATTAATATGCTTATTAGGAGCCGACAGCTCCAAGGATGAGGGCCAGACTGGCCAGGTGGCAGAAGTATATAAACAGGGGAAAACTAAAAGGGGTGCCAGGGCAAGCTGTGGCCTGTGGGTGGCAGCAGTGTCTGTGACATTAGCCACCCTTTGGCAGCTGTTGGACTGTTTTAAGTGCACCAACACAGGTATATATGTGCCGGGAGAGAGGTGATGTACAAATCGCATATCCGTGTCGATAGCGTCAACACACGTTGGCAGGTGTAAATGAGCGAAAGCGTATCCTGGAGCCAAGAGTGAATTTTGGTGTGAGAATAGAATGGACCCAAAGTATGGGAAATGTGCGTGCATCGGCTGGGCTGTGTGTGTAAGAAAGGGTGTGTCTGTCGCTTATGTGACTGTGTGGTGTGGCGCCTCTCGGATTCTCTGAGCCCTGTGCCCTTGGAACAACCGACGAAGGAGCATGGTACTGCAGTAAGATGCAATTACTGCCCCATTCCAAAGGTCTCGGGTCTCCTGGAGACACCTGGGTGTCTCTGGCAAGGAAGCAAACATTAATGGAATAGTGAACTGACTGATAAGTGGCTCTCTTTATTTTCCCTTTTTATCAGATTTCTCAAGCTTCTACAACGAGCACATTGTTTTAGATGGTTACTTACTTTTATTATATGAGTGTTTTGCCTTGCATGTATGCCTGCTTGCCACATGTGTGTCTTGGTTCCTGTGGGGTTCAGAAGAGGGAATCGGAGCTCCTGGAACAGGGATGAGCAGTGGGTGTGGGCCACTGGGTGGACGTTGGAAGCTGAACCCAGGTCCTCTGCAAGAGCAGCCAGCACTTTTAACTGCTGAGTCATCTCTCCAGCCCACTTTATTATTGTTATTTTATTATATATTTATTTGCTTTTTATTTTCTTGATTTTTTTTTTGTTTGTTTGTTTGGTTGGTTGGTTGGCTGGTTGGGTTTTTGTGTGTGTGTGTGTGTGTGTGTTTGTTTGTTTTGTTTTTCAAGACAGGGTTTCTCTGTGTAGCCTTGGCTGTCCTGGACTCACTTTGTAGACCAGGCTGGCCTCGAGCTCACATTGATCCGCTTGCCTCTGCTTCTCTGAGTGCTGGGATTACAGGTGTGGGCCATTACCCCAGCTTTAAATCTTTTAAAATGTGTATGTACATGGTTACTTTTTTCAATTAAAATTTTTTTCAAAGATTTATTTATTATGTAGTGTTCTGGCTGCATGTACAACTGCAGGCCAGAAGAGGGCACCAGATCACATTGATGGTTGTGAGCTACCATGTAGTTGCTGGGAATTGAACTCAGGACCTTTGGAAGAACAGCCAGTGCTCCTACTCTCTGGGCCATCTGTCCAAACCCTCACTTTTCTTTTCTTTCTTTTTTTTTTAAGACAAGGTTTCTCTGTATATAACCCTAGCAGTCCTGGAATCACTCTGTAAACAAGGCTGGCCTCAGACTCAGAGATCCACCTGCCTCTGCCTCCCAAGTGCTGGGATTGAAGGCGTGGGCCACCACCACCCAACTCTCCAGACTCAATTAAACTTACATTTTTACTTGTTCATGTACTTGTGTGTGTGTGTGTGGAAGGGGGAAATACAGGGACATACCATGGTAAATGCATGGCAGTCAGAGGACAACTTGTAAAAGTCAATTCTCTGAATCATGTGAGTCCCAGGGATCAAATTCAGGTTATTAGATGTGGTAGATGAGCTACCACACACCAGTCCCTTTGTGTGTGTGTGCGCGTGTGCGTGTGTGTGTGTGTGCGTGTGTGTGTGCGTGTGTGCGTGTGTGTGTGTGTGTGTGTGTGTGTGTGTACGTGTGGATATGTTTGTGTGTGTGGTGTATGTGTATGTTTGTGTATGCATGTGTGTGTGTTTGTTTATGTATGGTGTGTGTGTGTGTTTGAGATATAATCTCATAATCTTACTATGCAGCCTAGGCTAGCTTGGACTCCTGCCTCTCAGCCTCCTATGTGCTGGAATAACAAACACATGATACCACATCTGGCCCAAGCCCAAATTACTTTAAAATGCGACCAAGGAACCTGATATATGTTATTCAAAGAAAAAATGAGCCTTAAAGCCCCTTCCCACTGGTCCTTCCTTCCCCCTTCTTGTGTTTGTTTGTTTGTTTTTCGAGACAGGGTTTCTTTGTGTAGCCTTGGCTGTCCTAGACTCACTTTGTAGACCAAGCTGGCCTCAGACTCAGTGATCTGGCTGCCTCTGCCTCCCGAGTGCCGTGCACCACCACACTCAACTTTTTCCCTGTTTTTTTGAGACAGGATTTCTTTATGTAGCCTTTGCTGTCCCGGAACTCACTCTATAGATCAGGCTGGCCTCAAACTCACAGAGACCCACTGGTCTCTGCCTCCTGAGTGCTGGGATTAAAGGCACCGGGCTTCCTTTTCTCTTGGTAAAAGCAGGCCCCATGTTGCTTGTGGCTGGTCAGGAGGTCAGGTGGGGACCCTAAGGGCAGGGTGCAGCTGACCTCAGGGAGGTTCTCCTACTTGGTAAAAGGGCTCTCAGACAGCAGCGGCCCAGACTCAGGGTCCTCTCCAATGCCTGCTCTACTGGAATCTGCTGTGCAAGCGCAAGGAATTGCTGGAGAAATGAAACTTTTCCTCCCCATGGCCGCCTTATAGCCGCCTCTCTCTACAGCTTCCTCTGGCATGTGAGCCTACTGATAAGTATGCTTGACACAGTGATATGATCTAATACAGGACAAGTGCAAGTATAGACATGCAGGTTTATTGAAAGCAGATCTCAGCCGCCATGAAATGGGAGGGGAGAAAGACAGAGAAGAGAGAGAGGAGGGAACCAAAATGTCCAGAGTATATAGTGAAGGGTGGGGAAGACCCTGCCCCAGGGCTGGAAAGTTCAGGGTAGAGGGTGCAGTATACCAGCTGTGCCCTGCAGCAGGTAGGAACTGAGGGATGCTGGGAGAAGCCCAATACCTCCCACCCTGGCTCAGCCCCCACCCACCCCCATCCTCACCCTCACCCCACCGGACCACCCCACCCCACCCCCTACTCCTGCCCAGACTACCTCAGGTGCCTACATCTCCAGAACGGGGCCACACATCCACACCTAACTGCCTCCACACTTCCCTGTTTCCCACTAAACCTTCCCATACCTTCTGCTCCACCACCGCCCCCCACACCCCCCTCCATTTGCTTCCCCTTCCTCTGCTCTGCCTCCCATCTCCCCCCACCCACCCCCACCCTACCCCACCCCACCCCCGCCACCTCCCCACATCCGCTCTCCTGCCCCACCATCTCCCCTGTCCTCTCACCCTCCCATGCCCACAAGAGACCCCACAGGGTATCCTGACTCCTGGTTCAGCCCTCAGTTCCCCACCCGGCCTCCCCACACCTCCTCCTGTTTCCCCCTTTCCCAGCCAGTCTTCCCTGCCCCGCCCTGTCTTCTCTCTCCACATAGCGGGCAGGGAATCCCACATGGGCCTCCAGGCCACTTGGCTCCCATCTTCTCTCCTTCCTACTCTCACCAACAGGCCCCCCACTGACCCCGTTGAGCTCTCAAACCCCGACTCTGGAGGCAACACCTGTCCCAATCTCTTACCTTTACATCCCTTCTCTACCACAGACCTCTACAACCGGGAAACCCAGAACCCACTCTCAGTGTCAGTCCAACTCCCTGATTTCTCTGGTTGATTCTTTCTCCATCACCTCCCCATTTAGGGTGACACTCAACAGCCTCTTCACACTTTTTTTTTTTTTTTAACTACTGAAGGGAGAAGTGGATTCTCACAAAGGCTGCTGAGGCATTTCCTGAAAGAGTGTCACTGGCTGATGAACTCACTGAGGGAGGTAGGGAGTCACCCAGTAGTTACCACCAGACTCTGATAGGAGGGATGAAAAGGGCAGGAGGAATGTCCACTAATCTGTGTGGTAGCTGATGTAAAGCAGAGCCCTTCCTGAACGCCCCTCCCACCCCCCCGCGTGCCTCCTGGAAGCTTATCAGCTATAGCTCTTATAGGTCAGCTCAGGAAGACTTAGCAACTCTCAAGGTGATTAACTTGGCCTTTGTCGCCCAGCCAGCCCCTAATATATATAGGGAAATTCAAAAGATAGATGATTTGCAGGGCTGTTCAGAGCTGTTAGAAATAACCCAAGGGGGCTGGAGAGATGGTTCAGTGGTTAAGAACACTGTCTGCTCTTCCAAAGGTCCTGAGTTCAATTCCCAGCAACCACATGGTGGCTCACAACCATCTAGAATGTGATCTGATGTCTTCTTCTGGCCTGCAGGTGTACATGCAGATAGAGCACACATATACATAATAAATAAATAAATATATATACATATATATATATATATATATATATATATTTTTTTTTTTTTTTTTTTTTTTTTTTTTTTAAAGAAAAGAGAAGAAAATAACCCAAAGTGGGCTGGAGAGATGGCTCTGTGGTTAAGAGCACTAGCTGCTCTTCCAGAGGTCCTGGGTTCAGTTCCCAGCAACCACATGGAGGCTCACAACTGTCTGTAACTCCAGTTCCAGAGGACCTGACACCCTCACACATGTAGGCAAAACACCAACGTGCATACAATAAGAATAAATACATTTAAAAAACAAAAAACAAAAGAAAGAAAGAATCCAAAGGATATTTGACAAACCGAGACAGTAAGGTGGACCAAATGGAGCATGCCACCTTGGTGGCAATATATGACTCAGCCACTCTCACGAAGAAAAAGTCACCACAAAGAAATCAAGGTGCCCGCTGTAGAGGGATGGGACGCTGGGAGAAGGAATGTCCACAGTGCAAACATGTGGACTTGCCCCCACTGCAGGTTGCCACCCCATTCACCTAAACCTAACTGGTCCTAGGTATGGACGACTATGGGGCAAAGGAACCTTTGAATTGGGACTGCAGCTGCCTGTGGTAACCTGGAACTCAAGACTATAGACCAATACATGACTTGAGGAAAGTACAGCTGGGTGGATGGAGGCCATTCACCCGACTGTTCTGAATCCACATATTTTGTTCAGTTTATTACCACCAGGACATGAGGCTTACGGGTCTTTAGGTTTGTGGATCTGTAGTGAGAATTTTGTAATTTTGGTTTCTTGTTAAAAAACAAAAACAAAAAACAAAAACAAAACAAGCAAACAAACAAAAAACAACAACAACACAGAAATGAGCCAGGCGCAGTGGCACACAACTGTAATCCCAGCACTCAGGGAGGCAGAGGCAGGCGGATCGTTGTGAGTTCCAGGCCAGCCTAGCCTGGACTACAGAGCAAGTCCAGGACAGCCAAGGCTACACAAGAGAAACCCCATCTCAAAAAACAAACAAACAAACAAACACAGAAATGCTAAGGGAATATATTTTCATTTTAACCCCGGGTGTGGGGATACGGGGCTGCTTCACGGTGGGTCACTGTGATTTGTCTCCCGCTCTAACAGGGGCTTGGTTTTCCCAGCTACAGACAAAGTTATGTCGAGCCATCTTCTCGTTCGAATGGACTGACCCTGAGTTAGGACTATCAGTGCAAGTAAGTAACCTGGCTCAGAGTCCCCCGAGGAGTCAAGAACTCTCCCGGCAACTTCAAGGACAACGCTCGATCAGGACATAAGCCTCTTCTGCAGTGAGTGCCCTGAGGTAGCCTCCCTCCAACATGTGCACCATGTGGAAGACAAAGAGCCACCCAGGCCTTTTGGGGACCCTGCTCCAATTAGGCTACAGAGTTTCCACAAAAGCTCGAGTTGGTTTGTTTGTTTTTTGTTTTTCGAGACAGGGTTTCTCTGTGTAGCCTTGGCTGTCCTGGACTCACTTTGTAGATCAGGCTGGCCTCAAATTCACAGCGATCCACCTGCTTCTGCCTCCCGAGTGCTGGGATTAAAGGCGGGAGCCACCACACCCGGCTATCCAGTTACCTACTTGGGGCATGAATTAAAGGGAGAAAGAAGATTTCTGTCCCAGGCCTGCATAGAGGCTTTACTGCAAACCCCAGATTCAGGAACCAAGAAACAAGTCAGGGAATTTCTGGGAGCTGTCGGATGTTGCTGTCTCTTAGATACAAGGGTTTGCTGACACTGCCAAACCCTTGTACCCTGCAACAACCAGGGATAACACCCCATTTAAATGGACTGAGGAACATAAACAGGCCCATAAGAAATTAAAAGAAGGGGCTGAGAGATGGCTCAGAGGTTAAAAGCACTCTCTGCTCTTCCAGAGGTCCTGAGTTCAATTCCCAGCAACCACATGGTGGCTCACAACCATCTATAACAAGATCTGGTGCCCTCTTCTGGCCTGCAGGCAGAATGCTGAATACATAATAAATAAACAAATCTTTAAAAAAAAAATTAAAAGAGCCCCCCCCCCCCATTCTCCTTTATGTCTCCAAGCCCTTTCACCTCTATGTCCATGAAAGAAAGGGCATTGCCAAGGGGGTCCTGACACAGACTCTGGGTCTGGAAGAGAGCGGTGACCTGTATCTCAGAGAGACTGGACCCTATGGCCTCTGGTTGGCCCTGTTGGTTGAGAGCCATGCAGCCACTGCAGTCCTTGTAAAGGAGCCTGACAAACTCACAGTAGGCCAGACTGACTCTAACAGCAACACATGCTGTGGAAACCCTGCCACCCACTGGTGGATATCAAGTGCCTGTCTAGCTTGGTATCTGGTCCTTCTAGAAGAGGACAGACTGACCTTTGATAAGTCCTTGGCCATTAACCCCACCACCCTACTACCAGACAATGACCCTGAAGAGCCCACCCATGACTGCGTGGAAATCCTGGACATCGTCCAAGGCACACGACCTAATCTGACCTGACGGACTTCCTTCTCACCGCCAGAGACTGGGATCACTACACAGGAAGGGAGCAGGTGTGTGTGGGGATGGGCACAGGTCAGAACGAGGTCACAAGCCTTGCCCTGGGGGCACATCTGCCCAAAGAGCAGGCCTTCAGATGGGTGAAGGGAAAAATGATGGACATTTCTAACTGAAAGTCACTATGCCTTTCCCAAGGCTCATGCTCACAGACAGATTTATAGACAGAAGGGCTCACTCGCTTCAGGTTGAAAGACTATTAAAAGTAAACATGCAATCATTCAATTGGTAGAGGCCATCTGGCTGCCAGCTGAACTGGCTGCAATACACTGGCCAGGACTGTAACAGAAACTTATTCCTCTGCTGCAGTTGTTGTCTGAGAGGCTAATTGCCTTCTTCTGCTAACCTAGGCCTAGTCCTGGAAGCTTCTAGTCTCCATCCAATCTAACCTAGGCCAAGAATGTTTTCAGCCTCTGAGACTTACTGCTTAGTAAGCTCACCCTTACTTGTTCTTTCTGAGCTCTAGGCTGGCTGGTTCAGCTCAGCTGTTTTGCCTCAAACTCCTCTCTCTGGTAATTTATTCCATCTGGCTTCTCTCTTGGCCTCTGAATTGCTCTCCTTGGCCTCAAACTAACTCCAGCAATCTGTTCTAATCTTCTGGCTCCTTCTCAGTCTCTGGCTTATTCGGTCTTAACTGAGTTTTCTCTCTCTCTGCAACTTGTCTATTACTGTCCCAGTAACACTGCCTCCTCTCTCTCTCTCTGCATGGCCCCTTAAGTAGCTTCCCTTTCCTCTCTCTTCTCTTCCTGCTCTGTCCAATCTTTCTCTGATTTGTCACTTTTTATGCCACTCAACTAGACATCACTTTCAAATTGGGTGTTTCCTTCTACAAACTAACTTTACTTCCATTGTTTGGGATTAAAGGCGTGGACTACCACAACTGGACCTAAGATTTTCTTAATCTGATACTTGCTCTATACCAGGCTGGCCTTGAACTCAGATCTACTTGCCTCTGTCTCCTGGATTAAAGGCGTGTTTGTATTCTAGCCGGATCACACAGACCTGGAAGGTCTTTGGATGTGATCTCTTGTCAGAGCAGCCATATTCTGAATTAGAATTCCTCTACACAGGACACCAAAAAGACCAAAGCCTCAAACTCAAGGCAACAGCTATGCAGGTCAGACTATCAAGGAGTCCCCAAACCATGCTAGAGCTATTTGCTTTTCCTGAGACACACTCAGCCTCGATGAAGATGTCCCTGAGTGCGACCCAGGAGAACTCTAGTCATATTCTGACTTGGGGGCCCAGAGAAACTGCAATAGATGATGGATTTTAAAAAAATATTTATTTATTATGTATACAGTGCTCTGCCTGCACACCAGAAGAGGGCACCAGATCTCATTACAGATGAATGTGAGCCACCATGTAGTGGCTGGGAATTGAACTCGGGACCTCTGGAAGAGCAGTCAGTGCTCTTAACCTCTGAGCCATCTCTCCAGCCCTGGATGGTGGATCTTGGTGGACAGAAGAATTTGCACACCAAAGGTTTTGGGCCAGAACTGGCTAAATGCTTTATACCGCTCTGTGCACCTGTCACCTAAGGTCTCAGAACTCATCTCCCCTCGCTCCTGGCTGCCTGAACATCAAGAAATACTTCTAGCCTGGCCTGGTGGTGCACACCTGTAAATCCCAGCACTCTGGGAGGCAGAGGCAGGCGGGTTTCTATGAGTTCGAGGCCAACCTGATCTACAAAGTTGAGTCCAGGTCTCAACCTTCACCCTCAAAGAGAAAAAAATAATTCAAAACATTTCAGACCATTGCCTGACCTGCGCTGAGGTAAATGCAAAAAGGAACATGTTTCCTCCAGAAAGACGGAGTTAAGGTACCGCTTCTCGTATATTCTGGGAACCGGACTTCACTGAAGTCAAGCCAGGAATATACGATCCTGGTTGATCCTATCAGAGGCTGCGTAGAGGCCTTTCCATCCCAGACTGAAGCAGCTCAGGTAGTAGCCAAGAAATTAATAGTAGAGATGACCCCCAGATTTGGCCTCCCTCTATCTCTGGGGTCTGACCCTGGCCTTGCCTTCCTGCCTCTTAACTTAAATTGGAAACTCCATTGGATGTATCGCTCAGGAGTTTGGGGACGGCAGAGGATGAACAGGACTTTAAAGGAGGTTTTAACTAAGTACACTCGAGACTGGTGGTCTCAGGGTCCACTGCACCCTTTTATCGAGAAAGGTTTACCCCATGTGGGCCACTTCACATCATCCCTCGGGTGCAGGATGGACCACCTCCCATCATCCCTCGGGTGCAGGCTGGACCACCTCCCATCATCCCTCGGGTGCAGGCTAGACCACCTCCCATTAGATCCCTCGGGTGCAGGCTGGACGGTTATCAGACTGCCTGGCTCCAATCTCCAAGTCCTTGAAAGGATTGCAATTGACTTTGGGTAAGATTTCCTCTAGGTCCTGGCAGTTCAGCCTGTTGGGTACCTGCCTGCTGATCACCGGTTCTGGCTGGGAGATGCTGTGCTGATCCGTGGTGGTCTACTGATTCAGAACTGATAGGCTTGAACTGGGAGGAAAGGGCTGTGAATTATGTCATTCTCCAGACTCCACTGCTGTCCACGTCACCGGGATCCCTGCCTGGATTCCCCTCTCTCTCCTTAGGAAGGCACCAGAGGACCCGAAAGACCCAAAGGAGACCAGGCTGGCCTCAAACTCATAGCGATCCACCTGCCTCTGCCTCCCGAGTGCTGGGATTAAAGGCGTGCGCCACTACTGCCTGGCCCATTCTGTGTTTTTTAATGTATTACTTATTACCCACCAGATATCCAGTGCCAGAATTCTGTTCATCCGACAACATCAAACCATGCTTGCCCCCTTCGGAAAGATCTGAAAGGGTTATGCAAGCCAAGGGAATAACATGAAACCAGAACAGAGGCCATATTGTTTTTACGTCTCCATATCTTACGAGAATAAGTCTGTTTCCTAAAACCAGTGTACCCTGAAAACCACGTGTTTCAACCTGCACTGAACTCATGACCATATGTATGATTGCCCTTTGCCTTACAAAGCATGTTTTTAAGCTGTCTTGATGTATACCCGTGACCACCTACTCCATAGTGTGTGACTCCCTTCCATACCATAGATAGTCTTGCTTTCATCACTTACTTCCACTGTTTTTTTTTTAATAGATTTTATTTATTACATATACAGTCCTATGTCTGCAGCCAGAAGAGGTTGTAGATGGTTATGAGCCACCATTTGGTTGCTGGGAACTGAACTCAGGACCTCTGGAAGAGCAGACAGTGCTCGTAACCTCTGAGCCATCTCTCCAGCCCCCACTGTATTTTTTCTAACAGCCCATTATCGGGCTCCTGTTGAACACACTTACGGATGTTTCCTATTAACTCTAACCTTTCCCCCTAAAGGAGACCACAAAAAGCCAGTAAGAGGCTGTGCTCCAAAACATCCCAACTTAGGGTGAGACAGTCAGTTAGCCAGGCCTGGGCGCATCTCTAAAATAAACGCTTAAGGCTGGGTGTAGTGGTGCAGGACATTAGAGGCCTGATCTTTGTGAGTTCGAAGCCAGCCTGGTCTACAAAGCAAGGCCAGGACAGCCAGGGCTGTTAGAGAAAAACCCTGTCTCAAAAAATAAATAAATAAATAAATAAAATAAAAACCAGGCGTGGTGGTGCATACCTGTAATCCCAGCACTTGGGAGGCAGAGGCAGGCAGGTCATTGTGGGTTTGAGGCCAGCCTCAAAGTGACCAGTCTACAAAGTGAGTCCAGGACAGCCAGCCAAGGCTACACAGAGAGTTTTTGTTTTGTTTTGTTTAACTTACATGCCCCAGGTCACAGTCCACCACCGAGGGAAGTCAGGGTTGGAATGCAGAGGCAGGAACTGAAGCAGAGGCCTAGGGGTGCCGCCACTCACAGTAGGCTGGGCCCTCCCACACCAAGAAAATGCCCCCACAGGCCTGCCTACAGGCCAATCTGATACAGGCATTTTCTCAACTGAGTTTCCATCCTCCCAGATGACTCTAATTTATGTCAAGTTGACAAAAAACTAACACCATGTACAGGTAGAAAGTGAGAAGCAACTCCATGAAGTTGACCTCTGACCTCTATATGTATAACATGACACAAGCTGCTCTCCCCACCCCCTAGAGAGAGAGAGAGAGAGAGAGAGAGAGAAGGGTGGCGGGGAGAGGGAGAAACACTAATAATAGACAGTTAATTAGAAAAAGAATACAAAAAAGCCAGCACTCAGGTGGCAGAGGCCCTTAAGTTTCTGTGAACTCCAGGCCAGTTAGGGCTACATAGTGAGACCTTGTCTCACAGAGAAAGAAAGAAAGAAAGAAAGAAAAAGAAAGAAAGAAAGAAAGAAAGAAAGAAAGAAAAAGAAAGAAAGAAAGAAAGAAAGAAAGAAAGAAAGAAAGGGAGGGAGGGAAAAGAAAAGATCCAGAGACACAAGTATGGAGAACAAGCTCACTTTATTTGGAAAATAGAAGTTGGATATTGGTACCGTGATGGGATCTGGGGTGGACCAAAAGCCAAGTTTGTGAGGCAAGTTCCGTCTGTGCCATGCCTGCTTTTCACCCCCACACAGGACAAATATCACCGCACCCCATCCCCTCATGCTCTTCCATCTCTGGATAAATATGCAGTGGGTTTTTACCAATAGATGCTTGGGGGAGAGTCGAGGAAGAGGAGGGAGAGTTTTCATTTCTCCTTACAGGTAGCAGATCCTTCTGAATCCATTGACTCCTTTTTCTACCACTCCATCATGCAGAGGCCCAGAGAGACAGACAGACAGACACTGGCCTGACTTACAGCAAGGAAGACAAGGGCAAAAGGCCAAAGCCATATTCCCTGCCTCTATCCTGGGATCCAAGAGGGGACTCTAGATGAGTCAGTCCCAGGTGGGTGCCAGCCAAAGGCCACCATTGACCTCTCTTCTCTCCTAGGTTGTCCTCACTCTTGGGTCCCAGGGAGGGACAAAAGAGGACAGCCACAGGTAAGGAACGGAGGAGAGGAAATCCTTCCGGAAGTTGCCTTCAACACGAGGACACATTTATAAGAAAAAGTCCTTTGCTATGATCTGCCCACAGCATTAAGGAGAGGGGTGGCAGGACGTGGTGGCTCATGACTGTGATCCCAGCATTGGGGAGGCAGAGGCAGGAGGAGCTATTCTGGCCAGCCTGAGCTACACAGAGAATTTATCAAGAAAAGGTGTGGCGGAATGAGAAGACAACAGGTGAGGGTTGGTATAGAAACACTTAAACACAAGGTAATAAAAGACACCCATTTTTTGAGCATTTGTTACCTATGATTGCTGGAAATTTCCATGACCAAATAATGCAAATCTCTCATTCACAGCTTCTTCCTAAATCTCAAATTCTCACCAAGTAAGCATCTTCTTCTTCTGTCTGTTTGGAGGTTGTTGTCTTTTTGTTTATTTTTTGTTTTGTTTTGTTTTGTTTTGTTTTGTTGAGATAAGGTCTCAGTCTTGGATCCCAGGCTGGCCCCAAACTCATGGCAATTCTCCTGTCCCAGTGAGTGCTAGGATTACAGGCATGAGCCACTAGACCCAGGTCTCTTCCTCTCCCTTTCTCTGTCTGTCTGTCTCTGTCTCTCTCTTTCCTTCCTCCTCATTCTTCTTGACAGAATTTCACTATGTAGCCCAGGCTATCCTTGAATGTGATATCCTCCTGCTTCAGCTCTCTGCTTGTACCACCACACTCATCTGGCTACTAAAGTCTAGAGGCAATGGGCTGAGAGACTTTGCCAAGATTATGTAGCAAAGACCTGACAGGTAGTCAAAATATCATAGGCCAGTAGGCCTTCACAGCAGGAAGACACAGGTGTGAGACAAGCCTGCCAAAGTCACGGCAGGTTCATAGGTGGCTCACATGTGCTGCCAACTTTACATGTCACAGGCCCTAAGACAGGGAACACTTCTGGGGTCTCTCTGAGTAATCAGTGTTCCCTCTTGGGAGGTGGAGGGAGAAAACAGAGATAGAAGATGGGTTCTTTCTGGGACAACCATAGACAGGCCACCACCTCCCGGAACCTCGTAATACTGCCTGCCTCACAGTCAGTTTGGGAGGATTGAGTTAGTGTATGAAACTGGTACACGTGAGAGCTGCCTATTACAGCTGTGCACCACGGCTCTTCCTGGTGTTGATGTTGGGACCAGAGCCTGGGCAGGGGATCCTAGGGCTGCTCGTGGACCACACGCAGCCCAAAACAAAAATCATAAACTTTACTTAAACATCATTTTTAAAAGTTTATTTATTTATTTTGAGGCAGGGTTTACTCTGTATAGCTCTGGCTGTCCTAGAACTCACTCTGTAGACCAGACTGGCCTCAAACTCAGAGATCGCCTGCCTCTGCCTCCCCAGTGCTGGGATTAAGGCGTGTCCCATCACGTGACTGACAGCTTCTTCAGTATGCCCAAACTGAGGTTCCTCATCAGCTCTAGTCAGCCTGGGCTACAAAGTGAGTCCGGGACAGCCAAGGCTACACAGAGAAACCCTGTCTCAAAAAACAAACAAACAAATGGGAGCTCGTGTGGTGGTGTACACCTGTAGTTCCAGCATGAGGGAAATGGAGGAAGGAGAATCGGAAATTAAATGTCTACCTGGGACACACTGTGAGTTTAATGCCAGCCTGCGCTACATGAGATCCTGACTCAAAATAAATGAAAGAAGGAAGGTGTAGAAACATGCATAGAATTCATATATGTATGTTTTTGGGGGTTGTTTGTTTGCTGATTTTTGAGACAGGGTTTCTCTGTGTAGCCTTGGCTGTCCTGGACTCACTCTGTAGACCAGGCTGGCCTCAAACTCACAGCGATCTGCTTACCTCTGCCTCCGGAGTGCTGGGATTAAAGGTGTGTGCCACCACCACCCAGCGAGTTCATGTGTGTATGTATCTGTGTGAGTGCGTGTATACTGTATATATACCTGCAGAGGACAAAGCGCTCATCTTCCAGAAAACTCTAGGCAGTTGTAAGCTGCCTGATCTGGGTGCTAGGAACTGAACCCAGGTCCTCTGCAAGAGGACTGCTGAGCCATCTCTCCAGGCCTCTTCCATAAACAGTTTGTATGTAAGCACTGAGGCCACGACCTAAACCTGGAGTTTAGAGGCTTCATATGGCTCCGCAGTTCTAAGTTCATTATCTGTTGCCTTTACTGAGAGCTGGAGTCGGGCCTTTGGATTGGGGGCCAGCAGGTGCTCATCCAGGGCACTCCCTGCCCCAGTAACTCTCCAGGTGCCAAGTGCCCACGCTGCCAGGCACTTCAAATTCCAAGCCAAGCAAACGTCTTACAACAGCCAGCTTTGGCACCAACATAACTACTAGGGCAAGAACCCTGTATTGGGCCCGCTATGTGCCAGGAACTTCTGAAAGCATTTGACCTGCAATATCTGGGGGCTAGAAGGGGGCTCTTGGAGGGGACTCGCCTAAGAGCCAGCTGCTACAAGCGACCATGAATCTAGCCAACACAAGAACCTGATTAGGGGCTGGAGAGATGGCTCAGTGGTTAAGAGCACTGTCTGCTCTTCCAAAGCACCTGGGTTCAATTTCCCAGCATCCACATGGCAGCTCACAACTGTCTGGAATTCCAGTTCCGAGGGATCGGACACCCTTGCCCCCATACCAATGCACATAAAATAAAAATAAATAAATAAAAGAGAACCTGATTAGGCACTGGTCATCTTATTAGAGACTGCCCGTCCTCTTGTCTTGCCTCTAGAAGGGAACAGCAGGCAAAACTCTGCTAGTTCGTGAGCCCGATTCACTTCAGGGCTGAGATTTGAAGCTGAGTTGGGGTTCTCTTAGGCCATGCTGGAGACGAAATTTGAGGTCTCTGGTTTACTCTTATTACCCTCCTGCCCTCTGACTCCCCACCCCACCCCCGACCCTGTCCTCTCTACTTGACATTAATCCGTCACTCCCTCTCCCTGGGAACGCCTTCCCCCTCCTGTTTCCATGACAGCACATTCTCCCCTCCTTCCTCCTGCTGCTCCAGTGGTTTGTCGGTCTTGAGCCTAGGAAGCAAGGGGCTCCCCAGGCCAGGTTCCCAGACTCCTCCTCTCCTTATTGCACCCTGGAGGCCCATGTGTACTCCCCCCCCCCCCCCCCCCCCCCCCAGTCTCTGGGCGCTGACCTTGCACTCCAGCTCTGTTTTCCAGCCATAGCTACCTACTGAGTGGCAGACCCCATGTATACATATATTACCTAGTTAATCCTCACAACCCCTCCAAAAAGGAAGTCCACTCTGCAGGTAGGGATGACCAAGGCGCTGAGAAGGAAAGCTAACATTAGACTCTAGCATTCACCGAGAGAGTCCCAGGACATCGCGAGAAGAGATTGGAAAACTGTAGGGCATTTTAAAACCAAAGGCAAAAATCTTCCCTCCCACCTCTTAGAGAGAAAGGAATGGAAATTTTTGGGGAGGAAGAGACTTGTGATAGTCTAGAATTACACTGTCAATTTGAAGCTTTAAAAATGCACCGTGCAGGGTACATTTTGAAAGGCAAAGATTTGGAGAACTCAAGAAAGGCACAAGAGTTCACGGAAAATTGTCCTTTTCTCCCATTCTGTTAAGTCTCCAGGAGCCTCGTCCCAGGGTCCTAGCGGGAGCTGGAATGTCTTTCTACCTCAGTGATGCTCAGAATTGACCGTAAACCTGGACCTGGGAATCTTCTCTAAAATTCCTGGCCTGAGTTCTAGCCGCTCCCAACAAGGTCTGTGATGCAGGGGAAAGCGGCTTCTCCCACTCTCTGAGGCCAGTGTTCACATATGAAGTAAAGATGTGAAGCCACATCCAGGCGTGGTGGTGGCACACCCCTTAAATCTCAGCCCTTGGGAGGCAGAGACAGGTGGATCTCTGTGAGTTCGGGGCCAGACTGGTCTACAGGTGGAGTTCTAGGGCAGCCAGGGCTACAAGAAGAAACCCTGTCCCCAAAAACCAAACATATGCACGTACATACATACATACATACATGCATACATACATAAAAATGAGGATACTAGCCAGGTGTAATAGCCTGGCAGAGACAGAGGCAGAGGCAGACTGATATTTGTGAGTTCAAGGCCAGCCTGGTCTATACAGCAAGCCAGAGCTACATAGTGAGATCTTGGCTCAAAAATAGATAGATAGATAGATAGATAGATAGATAGATAGATAGATAGATAAGGACACAGCTACTTCCATAGCCTAGGCTGTCAAGACCATGGGCTGAGATGATGTGCATCACGCCTGGTGCACCGCAGTGCTCAGTTAAGTTCTGTGTCTCCACCGCTCATAGCGTTTGGGTTTGCCATGCACTTGAATGCACTCAAGCTTTCTACACACTGGTGTCTCAGCGGCAACTCCTATGCATCCTGTAAAACTCCTGACCCTTTGCCAAACTCTTATAGAATTCCTGCAAGCATGTTCTTAGTTAAAAGGCACTTCCCTGGGACATCCTCCCCGGGACTTTCTGTCACTCTATGTGTCACACCCGCATGCAGTCACCTGCACTTGGTTTGCCTCCCAGCATTGGCTGGAGCTTTGTGGGGAGGAGACACGTTTGATTGAAATCTGAATCTCGGTGCCTGGAGGGCACAGGCGGGTAGGAAGCTTTCAGCGTGTTCCCTTGACTGCACATGCTCTGCACCCAGCTGAGGCTCATCCCAGGACAGATGTCTACCAATGTCAGAAAGGGTTAAAAAAAAAAAAAAAAAAAAAAAGGCAGCCAGATCTAAGCTGCTATAATCTAAGCACTTGGTGGGAGGGGCGTGCCATGGCATGTCAGTGTACACCCGCGGGCACACACACCCATGAACAAACAAATAATAAAAACAAATAAATAAAAGGATAAAGATCATTGCTGCCAAACCTGATGATCTGAGCTAAATCCCTAGACACCCACGAGACAGGAGTGAACCGCCTCCCCTAAACTGACCTCCACATGTGCGCAGTGGCAGAACCATGTCCCCACAGAGACACAGTCAATCAGGAGCAGGTCCCCATACAGACACAATCAGGGGCTCAACGCTTAAACAAATTTCAAACCACACCTGCAATAAATACCAGCACTCAGGAGGCTCCCAGCTGGAAGATCGGGGTTCAAGGGCAGCCTGGGCTATATGAAACTCTAGTTAAAAAAAAAAAAAAAAAAAGGCCATTCTCATCCCCACAGGAGAGAACAGTAAGGGGGTAAGGGTAAGAGGGTTCGCTCTAAGACAGGCCTAGGCCACGGTCCTTGCGAGGAAGAGACAAAGCCTTAAATCCTGTGTCACCTGCTTCAGGAACCAGCCCTGATTAACTGTCCCCTTTCTCTTCTGCCTCCTGTAGAGCAGAAGAGGACTCTCTGGCGGCGAGTGTCTAGGAGCGTCTTTGGCATGGAGACCATCTTAACTGTGCCACTATAGCCAAACAGAAATCTCTGTGGTCATAGCGTCAGTTTGGGTGAAGGTCAGCTAAGAGGCTAGGTTCCAGGCTGTGGTGGCTGAGCAGGCTTGATGTCAGCGGTGACCATCACACTGCATAGAAGGGTACAGAGATCCCAAGGCTTTTAGGGACTTCACGCTGAGGAAAAAAAAAGGGCTCGACTTGGTCTATCAGAGGGACGCTTCCTGCTAGTCTAGCTCCGCCTCCCTGAAGACTAGCTCCGCCTCCCTGAAGGCTAGCTCCGCCTCCCTGAAGGCTGGGTTCGGCCTCTGCCTGAGTGACAGCTTCCAGCTTTTGTTCCAAAGAAATGGCTGTCAAGAAGAAAAGAGCTATATTGTCTCTTTTGCTCCTTTCTTTTTTAGTTTGAGACAAAGGCGTCAATTTCTTTCCATCTGTCCCAAAAAAGGAAGAGAATTAAATTTGTTTTTACAAGGATGTCAGCAGGCTGTTTCAATGGGGAGTCAGGGGCAGGTTGCTGAGGCAGTGGAGGGGAGCACAGGGGAGAAGGACAAACGCCGACATCCAGGAGAGCCAGGATCCAGGAGAGCCAGGATAAGCTTCTGTGCCCACCCTCACCAGCTTGAAGGGGGGGCCAGCGAGAGCAGACACAGAGGCAAAGGGAGAGGCGACAAAGGGCCGACAACACTGCTATAAAAGCCTGTCCTTCCTCAGCGCCTTCAAAGTCAGGTCCTACTTGGCCAGCTCCAGTCCCTGAAAGCAACAGATACCAGATGCTAACAAGGAGGAGGGGATTTCTTCTAGGTCCTAATCAAGGGTCCAAGTATTTGGTGATAACCCTCACTCGTGCTGAGGTGCCACATTTGGGGTGCTCAAACACAACGGGTCTCTGTGCTCTGTGCTAGGCCCCTGGGAACCCCAATAGCATCCACCCTCAGATTTCAGGATTTAACCTATAAGCAAGAAGCCTCGGCCCCCTACCTAGTGATCTACTCTCCTCCCAACACATACTGTTGTTTTGTTTTTTGAGACAGGGTCTCACTCTGTAGCTCTGGGCTGTCCTGGACCTCACTATGTAGACCAAACTGGCCTCACAGAGATCTGCCTGCCTCTGCCTCCCAGGTGCTGGGATTAAAGGCATGCACCACCACACCCAGTTCCACTTATATATATATTTTTAAAAGCATATTTTATTATTTTATGTGTATGAGTGTTTTGCCTGCATGTATGCATGTATGTGCACTATGCTCATGCCTGGTGTCCACAGAGGTCAGAGGGCACCAAATCTAACTGTGACTGGAGTTACAGAGGGTTGTGAGCTAACATGTGGGCGCTGGGAATCGAACTTGTGTCCTCTGAAAGAACAACACATGCCTTTAACCACTGAGCCAACTCTCCAGCCCCTCTTCCACTTCTTGACACAAAGCCTTACTTGGTTTTAGAGCCTGGAACCTTCTCACCCCTTCCTGAGACTCAGGGATCCCATTAGAACTTGATTCTGGAGGCCTTGTTTGGTATCCAGGGAGCCTCGGCTTCTGCGAGCTGACCTGTCCCCAGCCCCACAGGGACAGAGGGCTGTACCATCAGGTCCTAGCCTCAGCGACTTCAGCCTGAAGTTCAAACATGGTGAGAGACTTGATTTTTCTCTAAAGCTAACCCCTCCCAAGGGGGGGTATCTCCTGACCAAACCCTAAGCTGTCTTGCCTGACTGCCCTGTCCCCCTCACCTCGCCTAAGAAGAGGCTCCCCCCCCCCACCCAATAACACAAAGCCCTAGATTCTCAGCTCCATCAAGCCATGGACCTCATCACTGCCCCTCCTGGTTCCTGGAGCTGGAATCCTCAGGTCTCAGACTGGACCTGCGTGTTCAAAAGGCCAGAACCCGAGGTTAATCCAAGGCTGACGCTCTGCCCTAGTGGAGAGGCCTAACTAACGGTCCAGTTTAGGTGTCACTATCTGGAGCGCCCGCTCCGCTCCCGACCCCTCCATGTCGAAGCCTTGGATCTCTCAGGCTCCGCCCCCAGCAGAGGTCTCCCCTCTGTGCAAGCCTTAATCTAGCTGCCCAGATGGTGGCCACGGCCTCCCGGGGGCGGGGGGGTGGGGGGGCTGGTTCGGTGGGTCACTTCACTTGGGAGGGGTACTTAGGGGGAGAGCCGGGTAGATCAGGCGGCAGCACACCACCGCCCGGGCCATCCGAGGGGGTGCAGGCGGTGACACGCTCACGCCCGGTGGCCTGGCGGGCGAGGCGGAGGCTGCCGGGTTCTTGGCGACCGCAGGGCGAGCGACAGAGCTGGCGGAAGCAGCGCTTGAAATTCTCATCCAGGAAGGCGTAGAGCACGGGGTTGAGGCTGCTGTTGGCGTAGCCCAGAGCAATGCAGAGGTGCAGCGCTGCCACCACAAGCGGGTCGCGCCGATTGATGTCCACCAGAGTCCAGACGATGACGAAGATGTGGATGGGCGCCCAGCACACCACGAAGGCTCCCACCACCACCAGCACCATGCGCGTGATGCGCCGCAGGCTGCGGTCCTTCTCCTTGGAGCCCGACAGCAGGCGCACGCTGCGCAGGCGCAGCAGCATGAGGCCGTAGCACACCGTGATGATGAGGATCGGCACCACGAAGGCGAAGAGGAACACGCAGATCTTGGTCACAGTGTCCCAGTACCAGCTGGGGCTGGGGAACTGGAGCATGCATACCACTGCTCCATCTGAGCCCGGGGAAACAAGGAAAGACACGGGTCAGAGGTCTGTGTGCCTATGGGGCTGAGGCTGCTTGTCCCCATTCAAGATGACTGACTGGGTCGAGGCGATTCTCATACCTAGATTGTCCATTTACTTGGTGAACTCCGTTTTATGCTTCAAGACCCCAGAATTGGCCCTCGTCTGGGAGGTCCCCTTCTGTGTCCTCTCCCAGGTCCTTTGTAAGCCTGTATGTCAGTGGATGGCAGTAATACGTTATCCTGTGCCAGTAATGTCACTGCGTTAATTCAGCAGACTGCCTATCTACTGTCAGACTTGCTCCAGTGGATCCATCAGTACTGAAGATTGACTTAGGATGCGTTAAGGGCTGGGAGGTGTAACTCAGCTGCTAGGGTGCTTGCCTAGCATGCACTAGGCCCTGGGTTCAAGTTCTAGTACCGTTCCAGCGCTGTATAAACTTGGCCCACACATATGGCACACCCAAGCACTCAGAAGATGTAAGCAAGGAGAAAGAGAAATCCAAAATCATCCTTTACTACATTAACTCCTAGGCTAGCCTGAGATCCTATCTTATGAGATCATGCCGGGCCTGAGAGTCTATCTTTAAAAAAAAAAAAAAAAGCTGGGCAGTGGTGGCACACGCCTTTAATCCCAGCACTCTGGGAGGCAGAGGCAGGCGGATCGCTGTGAGTTTGAGGCCAGCCTGGTCTACAGAGCGAGTCCAGGACAACCAAGGCTACACAGAGAAACCCTGTCTCGGGGGGAAAAAAGGAAAGAAAAGAAAGAAAGAAAGAAAAGGAACCATTTTGCACCAAGTGAGGTAGCACACACCTTGAATCCCACCACTCAGGAGACTGAGGCAGGAGGCTCTCAAGTGCACAAAGCCACATATTGAGACCATATCCCAAAGTAAAATAGAACAACAAAAGCAGCCCTGTAGGAAGAGGCAGGGGAACTTCCTGACCCGGAGAATGGGCGTGGCCCAGATGAGCACCTCAGAGGATGCTGTAGGGTTCTGTTCAGGCCAGAAGCTGGCCCAGGGGATACCTAAGATCTTTCGGATCCACGCAGTTAGATTTGCAGGCTGAGAGTCATGAGAAAGGGGCTGGTAGTTCAGGCTGGCAGGACCCCTGGGGGTGCCTGAGGATCAGTGTGTGTGAGGGAGGAGGGAGGAGGGAGAAGGCCCATCTGGCTTAGCTCCCCGCAGGTAATGATGTGTAAACTGAAGGCTGATGGTGAGCAATGGGGCCCTGTTGCTCAGCCAGAACCAATTGCTCAAAGGCTTTATAATGGCCCTGAGGGCTCCGCCTTGTGAGAGTATCAAGCCTCTATAGACTTCTACCCGGAGACCAAAAGGAAAGAGAGATCTGAGGGCAGGAGCCTCGAGTCTAAGGTCAACTTCCATCAAAATGCCTGCCTGTGTGCCTGGAACTAAACCACTTGATTCTGGTTTCTTTTTTCCTTCAGACAAAGTCTGGATGTATCATATAAAGAGGCCTTGGATTCAAGATTCTTCTGCCTCGGTCTCCTGTGTGCTGGGGTATCCCCACAATGTGCCTCAGGGGGTGGGGGTAGGGGAGAACAGAGGGAGGGAGGGAGGGAGGGAGGGAAGGAGGAAGAGAGAGAGCCTTCCCTACTTTTGTCTATGAGGTGGTGTGACTCACAGGTTAATGGCACCTTTCCAGACTTCTTTACATGAAGGTGGGCTGTTGACCAGCCGACACTAGGAAATGATGAGCAATAACATTGAAAAGTGGTAAGCCATGGGCTGGACAGGGATGGCTCATAGGTTAAGAGCTCTGCCTGCTCTTCCAAAGGTCCTGAGTTCAATTCCCAGCAACCACATGGTGGCTCACAACCATCTACAATGAGATCTGGTGCCCTCTTCTGGTCTGTAGGTGTACATATATACACGGTAAATAATAGATTAAAAGAAAAAAAAATGTGTTTTAAAGAAAAGTGGTAAGCTGGGTGTAGTGGCGCACGCCTTTGATCCCAGCACTCGGGAGGCAGAAGCAGGAGGATCACTGTGAGTTCGAGGCCAGCCTGGTCTACAGAATCCAGGACAGCCAAGGCTACACAGAGAAACCCTGTCATGTGATCTGGTGCCCTCTTCTGGCCTGCAAGTGTACATGCAGGCAGAACACTGTATACATAATAAATAAATAAATCTTAAAAAAAAAAAAAAAAAAAAAAAAGGAAAAGTCATGATTTCTCCCGACTTTCTTTCTGTACTTATGTGCTGGCCAGACACCAACAATGGAAGATTTGAGCATCTCCCCTGGAAGCCTGGATACCCCCAAACTATCCTGCTACCCAGTGGATTGGTAGTAGAGTAAAGAAATAAATGTTCATATAAAGCCCCTGAACTTTGGGGATGCTTGTTATAGCAGCTATAGAAAATAAGAAAAACACCCAGGAGCTGCACCTGCCTGCCACACCCTGCGGGCCATTCTCTAGGCTTGCCTTTGGCCATTTGGACAAATGATTTTTTTGTTTGTTTGTTTGTCTTCTAGTTTTTGTTTTGTTTTGTTTCTCCTTATTTTTCTCTGTTTTTGAGGCATGGTTTCATGTAGCCCAGGATGGCCTCAAACTCATGGAGCTAAAGCTAGCCCCAAAGTCCTGATCCTTTTGCAGGGCTTATGGGTGTGCGGCACCATCCCTGACTTATGAAACGCTGGGGATTGACCCCAGGGTGCTGAGCATGCTGGGTAAGTAAGCACTCTACCAAGGTATCCACATCCTCCCACTGAGTCCCTCTTGCTCCAGATCCTTACTACATAGCCCAGGCTACCTCAAGCTCCTGAGTTCAGGGATTATAGCCCTGTATATATGCAACTTCCTGTGTTTATTAATAATAATATTATTATTATGACTATTATTATTTCAATTATGTGTAAGGGGGGAGGGTATGTGCACATAAATCCAAGTGCCCACAAAGGTCAGCGGTGTGAGAGCCTCCTGGAGTTGGGATTACAGTCACCTGATGTGGGTGCTGGGAAACAAACTCAGGTCCTCAGAAAGAGCAATATGGGCTCTTAGCTGCTGGGCCATCTCCCCAGCCCATCCAGTGGGTTTCAAAGTGGGATAAGAGAAGTTTGGGGTGGGTCTGCAGATCCTGTAGCCTCTGCTGCTCACTGGTCAGAGACAATCACACCTTGGCCCTTTATCCAACTCCCTGTAATCCACACAGTCCTGGCCAGCTAGTCCACAATTCTATTATAAAATTCCTCTCGGCCAGCAGCCTATCATCCTGTCATTCTTTCTTGCCACGGACAACCACCCACACTCCCGCCCCCCCCCCCCCCCCACTAGCTGACTTTCCACCCCACTGGCCAATCCTCTCCTCTCACTGTTGTGTAATTCACACCATGAATGGCGACGGCCTCCCACTTGCCCGGAGAAATGCCTTGGAAATTCCACAGAGCGCCCCCCTGTGGTCAGAGACCCACGCTGCAGCCCCCTCCGCTCACTCACCCCGGGGTCGGGTCACTGCCATGACCATGATGGGGACGCCAACACCTGAAGCCAGGACCCAGATGCATATGTTGATCAGCTTGGCCTTGGCAGGCGTCCGGAAATCCAAAGCCCTGACAGGGTGGCAGACGGCGATGTAGCGGTCCACGCTCATCATGGTGAGCGTGAAGATGCTGGTAAACATATTGTAGTAATCGATGGAGAGCACAGCCTTGCACAGCAGCTCTCCGAACGGCCATGTTTCCATCAGGTACTTGGCGCTCTGGAAGGGCAGCGTGCTGGTGGCCAGCGCGTCAGCCAAGGCCAGGTTGAAGATGTAGATGTTGGTGGCAGTCTTCAGCTTAGTGTACCTTGGAAGGAAATGCATGGGTGACTCATCCGCTTCAAGGATCTCCATTTCCGTTAAACTCGGGGGAGGGAAGGGATTTGCTCAAAGACCCACAAAAGCGGGGGGGGGGGGGGGGGTGTGACCAGTGTGGGGTCACACGCCTGCATTCTCGCCATTCAGGAGGCTAACCCTGAGGAGAAATGGGAATTCGGGACACGTGAGGCCTTTCCTCAAGAACAAAACACAAAATAAAAGCAAAGTTGAGCCGCGCGGTGGCACATGCCTTTAATTCCCAGCACTTGGGAGGCAGAGGCAGGAGGATCGCTGTAAGTTCGAGGCCAGCCTGGTCTACAAAGGGAGTCCAGGACAGCCAAGGCTACACAGAGAAACTCTGTCTTGGTGGGGGGTGGGGGGAGGAGACAAAAAAACCCACAAAGTCAAGAGCCAAGGTGGGTTGGATCCCTGAACCACCCAGTTGACCGTCGCTCCTTCTTCCCAAAGCAGATGGGTAAGGATCTCTCTTGGACCCTATGACCCCAGCACGGAGTTGACAGAAGCAAGAAAGTCATGAGTTCAAGGCCAGACTGAGCCGCATAAAGACAGGTCTCTCAAAAAAAAAAAGGAAGGAGTCCTGGCAATATAATTTTTTATGGTTGTAAATTTTTATGGTTAATAAAATGTAGCCCTGAGCCCAGTGATTATATAACACCCAGGACAAAGGCAGGGTGTAGCTCACCTGCCAGAGGGCTTGCCTGGCAGAGATCAGAGAACAGCATGGTGGCAGGGGAGGGGGAGGGGGCAGTGGTCCATCCTCACCAACCCCGGAATTCTGTTCTTCCTCTGTACAGAATGAAGTTGGGAGCTAGACCATTTGCCTGGTCTTTGAGGAGTATGATTAGTCAGCTCTGAGTGGGGAGACTCTGCTGGGACCTTACACCCCCTGAGGCATCATCTGTGGTAGGTAGCCCAGGACTTCTGGCCATTTTGGGTCCCATCCAGGCCTCCTAACCCCGACACAACTAGACCCATCCTTCTGAGAATGCCACAGCTCATTCCCCTTCCCGACCCCATGCTATGAGGAAGGTGTCGCTGTCCCACATCTAACCTAGGGTCTGAGCCCAGGTAACAGGCCAGATGTGGGCAATCAAACTGCCGCTGACACTCCCAGCACACTCCATACGCTCTGTACTGTACACAGCCATCCCCAACGCAGCTCGTGTGGCTAGCACACACATCCATGGTCCCTTCTGAACAGGGCCTGGGCTGGGCGCAGGGTGGTGTGACGGAGACTCTCCCAGAGGAGCACCCTCATCATGAACACACAGCCACAGTGGGACAAGGTAAGGATCTCGTGCCCATCTCGGATTGGTAAGAAAGTCCAGTGAAGAGGCCAATCTGGTTTACAGAATGAGGTCCAGGTCAGTCAGGGCTGTTACACAGAGAAATCCTGTCACGAACAAAATGAAACAAACAAGCCTAATGCTTATGGGGCCGGAGAGTTGGCTCAGTGGTTAAGAGCACTTGTTCTTGCAAAAGCCTGGGTTCGATTCCCAGCACCCACATGGAGGCTCACTACTTCCATAGGCACCATTCGTGCATGTGGTAAACAGACATACATGCAGGCAAAGCACTCATACACACAAAATAAAATAAATCTAATAAAAAAGGATTAAAAAAAAAAGTTCAGGGACTGGAGAGGTGGCTCAGAGGTTAAGAGTACTGGCTGCTCTTCCAGAGGTTCTGAGTTCAGTTCCCAGCAACCACATGGTGGCTCATAACCATCTATAATGTGATCTGATGCCCTCTTCTGACCTGCTGGTGTACATGCAGATAGAGTACTCATTACATTAAATAAATAAATCTTTAAAAAATAAAAATAAATAATTAAAAGTTCAGCTGGGCATGGTGGCGCACACCTTTAATCCTAGCATTCGGGAGGCAGAGGTAGGCAGATCAACATGAGTTCAAGGCTAGCCTGGTCTACAAAGTAACTCAAGGACAGCCAAGACTACACTGAGAAACCCTGTCTCGAAAAACCAAAATCGGGCTGAAGAAATGGCTCAGAGGTTAAGAGCACCGCCTGACCTTCCAAAGGTCCTGAGTTCAATTCCTAGCAACCACATGGTGGCTCACAACTATCTATAATGAGATCTGGTGCCCTCTTCTGGCCTGCAGGTCTACATGCAGGCAAAACACTGTATGCATAATAATTAATAAATAAATCTTTAAAAAAAAAAGATTTGAAAAAAAAGAAAGAAAAACCAAAATAAATAAATTAAAAAAATAAAAGTTCAGAGAAGGGTAGGCTGGTAGGAACAAGTTCTCGTGTCAGGTGTTAGCTGAAGAGCAGGGAAAATGATTTTTTTTTTTTTTGGTTTTTCAAGACAGGGTTTCTCTGTGTAGCCTTGGCCATCCTGGACTCACTTTGTAAACCAGGCTGGCCTCGAACTCACAGCGATCTGCCTGCCTCTGCCTCCTGAGTGCTGGGATTGAAAATGATTTTATTGAGAGCAGATCCCAGCTGCAGGGGCTGAACAGGAAAGTGCACACCTATAAACCTAGCACTCAGGAAACTGAGGCAGGAGGATTACAAGTTTGAGGCTAGCCTGAGCTTCATATCGAGACCCAGTTTTGGAAAAACAAACAAACAAACCAACCAAATTTTGGGTATAGTGAGGCACACCTGTAATTCCAGCACTTGGAAAGGTGGCAGTAGGAAGATGAAGAGTTCGTTTTAAGATGGTGGTGGTGGTGGTGGCAGTGGCGGCAGCACACGCCTTTAGTCCCAGCACTTGGGAGGCAGAGGCAGGCAGATCTCTGTGAGTTCAAGGCCAGCCGGTCTACAAAGGGAGTCCAGCACAGTCAGAGCTGTTACACAAAGAAACCCTGTCTGGGGAGGGTATAGGGAGATAGTTTGAAGTTAGCCTTGGCTACATAGCCAGCTCAAAGCCAGCCTAGGCTACATGAGACCCTCTCTCAAGAAAGCAAGATTTAAAAGACAGCATTAAAGCTGGGTGGAGGTGGAGCACGCCTTTAATCCCAGCATTCAGGAGGCAGAGGCAGGTGGATTTTTGTGAGTTTGAGGCCACCCTGGTCTACAGATCAAGTTCCAGGATAGTCAGGGTTACACAGATAAACCCTATCTTGAGGGGAGCAGAAACACGACACACCAAATTGAGCATGCTCACCCTGGGTAACAGAGAGACACTAAAAAAGAAGAGCAAGCTGGGCATGGTGGCGCACGCCTTTAATCCCAGCAGTCAGGTGGATCACTGTGAGTTCGAGGCCAGCCTGGTCTACAAAGTGAGTACAGGACAGCCAAGGCTACACAGAGAAACCCTGTCTCGAAAAACCAGAAAGAAAGAAAGAAAGAAAGAAAAGAAAAGAAAAGAGAAGAGCCAGACACTTGTTTGGGACCCACTTGGGTAGCATAGCGAGAGCACAAAAGTGGACAAGAGGCTGCACATTCTCGCCTTAGCTCTGCTCTATGGTTTGTTTCTTTGAGCTTCCATTTCCCTGTCTCTCCCCACAATGGGCTTCAGGCTGCGATTACTTGGTTTTTTGAGACAGGGTTTCTCTGTGTAGCCTTGGCTATCCTGGACTCCCTTTGTAGACCAGCAGGCTGGCCTCGAACTCACAGTGATCCACCCGCCTCTGCCTCCCGAGTGCTGGGATTAAAGGCGTGAGCCACCACGCCTGGCAACCTAGTGATTCTTAAGCTTGTGTTCAGAGTAACTGTTGGAGTAGAGGCATGCTTCTGGGTACAGCGCCTGGTTGGATTCCTAGCACCAGGGAAGAAAAATCCAGATCAGAGGTGGGAGCCTAGAGTCTGAAACTGAGAAGGGAGTCCTTGATCTCTTTTTCCTTTTCCTCTTTTGGGGGTGGGATAGAGGATGTGACAGTAAGGACTCACTAGGCCCGGTATAGCCAAGGATAACCCTGAACTCCTTTTTTTTTTTTTTTCCCTTTAAAGAAAGGTTCTCTCACCAGGTGTGGTGGTCCAGCACTGGGAGGCAGAGGCAGGTGGATGGATCTCTGTGAGTTCAAGGCCAGCATGGCCTACAAAGCGAGTCCAGGACAGGCAAGGCTACACAGAGAAGCCCTGTCTCAAAAAAAAAAAAAAAAAAAAAAAAAAAAAAAAAAAAAAAAAAAAAAAAGGAGAAAGAAAAAGAAATGAAAGAAGAAAGAAAAAGAAAGATTATCTCTACATAGCCTTGGCTGTCCTGGAACTCAATATGTAGACCAGGCTAGCCTCAAACTCACAGAGATCCTCCTACCTCTGCCTCCCAAATGATGGGATGAAAGGCGTGCAGGTTCCCACCGAGCCCAGGTTGGCACTTGGTAAGTCTGAAGGATTGACCGAGTCTCATCTGTTAAAGCTTTTCCTCTGCGATGGATCAGAGGGGTTTTGGTTAGGGGAAAAAAAAAAAAAGAATCCTTTATTGTCCTCTTAGACCCGCATCTGTCCCACTCCCTCCCAAAATAACTACTGTTTGCTTGGGGTGGGGGGCTGGAGCGGCAAAAGTTTTTGCGAGTCTCGGGAAATGCGGATCACAGCTGTGTGGGAGGCGGTCTCGAGCCCACAGCTGACTTGTCTAATTTCTCTGCTCTTACATAGAACAATTCCAGGCTGTTCTTTGCCTGCTATTTTGACTTGTGACAGATCTTTGCATCCGAAGAGGGGGCTGGGCGGCTGCTGAGTGGAGCTGAGGCTGCTGGGCCTGGTCTGTGTTAGGCCGAAGCGCCCAGAAGTAAGCCAGCTTCCTCAGTCCCTCCATTTTCCCTCTCTCGCCCTCCACAGCCACACCCTGCCCCTGGTGACTTCTTTAGGTCCCCTGCTAGAGCCTCAGGACAAATCACACCCCACTTCTGTTCTCAACCCGCAGGGCCTCCGGAAATCACCCTATAAGTTCCATAACGTGCCTCAAACCGTCTCTGGGATCCAGGCTCGCCAAAGCTACTCTTTGACTAATGCCTTCGCCCACCAACTGGCCTTTCTGCTATTCCTTAAACGCGCCAAGCCCAGCCCGCCTCAGGACTTACTGTCACCTTCACCCTCTATTCAGACACCATCTCTTCTCCCCCCCCCCCCAGACAGGGTTTCTCTGTGTAGCCTTGGCTGTCCTGGACTCGCTTGGTAGACCAGGCTCGCCTCGAACTCACAGAGATCCGCCTGCCTCTGCCTCCCAAGCACTGGGATTAAAGGCATACACCACCACACCAGGCTGACATCCCCTCTTCTAAGAGGCCCTTTCCAGTCACCTTCTCTTAGACTGCTTCTGTGTTTACAGCACACACCATTGCTTCTTGTCCTCACTGAGGGAACTCCCTCGCTCTTAGGACTCTGGCCCCTCCTGTACACTCTCAGAGTTAGAGGACTTTGACCATTTTGTCAAGTCCCCATCCTGTTGCCCCCCCCCCACACACACACACCCCAAATGTATCACAGTGATGTCATGAGCTCTTGTGGACTCAAGTCGCAGCCTCTCCAAGTTCCCCATCTCCAGGACTCAGGCCGTCTCCTCTGAAAGGCAGATCAGCGTGGCACAGTACATGAACCTCCTCAGGTCCCTGGTCACCACAGACCTGCCTGCCTTCCTAAACATCTGGCCCCATCTGTATTCCTCAGACGGGCTGTGTAGCAAGCCATGCTTCCTGAGACACACCACTGTATTGGTCTGGTGGACAGCTTTCCAAACTACAGGTATCAAAAGAGTATAAAAATCACACTCTTGGGGCTGGAGAGATGGCTCAGAGGTTAAAAGCACTGTCTGCTCTTCCAGAGGTCCTGAGTTCAATTCCCAGCAACTACATGGTGGCTCACAACCGTCTATAATTTGATTTGATGCCCTTTTCTGGCCTGCAGGTGTACATGTAGGCAGAGCACTGTATACATAATAAATAAAGATCTTTAAAAAAAAAATCACACTCTTACCAGTGTAAGACAATGACAAAGCGTGGAGTGCTGCTGAGCAAACCCCCTCCTCCGTTCACCCTCTTGCCCCATTCCTGTGCCGGACAAGCAACTGACAAGATGGCTCAGAAGGTAAGGGCTCCTGCTGCCAGATCTCTGAGTTCGAGGCCAGCCTGGTCTACAGAGTGAGTTCTACGACAGCCAAGGCTACACAGAGAAACCCTGTCATGAAAAGCAAATAAAAAAAGAAAAAGAGTAGTGATGGCATGCACTTTTTATTGTGGGGCTGGGATGGAGCATGCACAAAGCCCTGGGTGTATCCTCAGCCCTGGGGAAAAAGGAAAGAAAAAAAAATCTCCCATTGGACCAAACCCAGAGAAAGCTGTCTGGACCACTATCTGCTCTTCGATGCTTTAGGACACAGTTTTTTTTTCCCCCAACTCAAAAATCCCCATTAGCTCATCTTGAATTATGTAGCTGCCTGGGCACTTGCTCCCAAACATCCATCTCAGTGTTCTTCCTTTCTTAAAACACCAAGCAAGCAGCCTGGGCAGTGATGGTGGCACACGCCTTTAATCCCAGCACTCGGGAGACAGAGGCAGGCGGATCTCTGAGTTGGAGGCCAGCCTGGTCTACCGAGTGAGTTCTAGGATAGCCAGGCCTACACAGAAAAACCTTGTCTTGAAAAACAAAACCAACCAACCAACAAAACAAACAAAGAAACACCAAGGCACCAAGGGCCTGAACTTGCTTTCTGAGCCCAAAACTCATCCAGTCTTCTGTTAGACCAGCCCTGACGCAGGAGGATGGGTACCACTTCGATTAATTTTTCTTTTTCTTAGATGGAGATTGGGTGTGCTCTGTGAGGGGATCCACTCAGCTACACAAGAACTAGTAAATGCATACTTGCTCCCTTCACCCCCCCCCCCACAGGCCTCCCTCCCCCCCACCCCACCCCACCCCCGCTCTGGGAGCAGGGTTTCCTCAGCTCAAACCTGGTGCACATTGACTCTAAATATTTTTCTCCCCAGGCGAATTCAGAGTGGCTGTCAGAGCCTCGAAATGGTCAAAATTTTCTCTCCTTTGCACAAGGCATTCTTGGGACTGGTCTGACTACTCAGTTGGTTATTCGCTTTCCTATTTTTGTTTGTTTGGGAGTTTTGTGTTGTTGTTGTTATTGTTGTTGTTGTTTTTCTAGACAGGTTTTTTTCTGTGTAGCCCTGGTTGTCCCAGAACTCACTCTGTAGACCAGGATCAAAGGCCTGCATCACCACTGTCTGGCACTTTCTTGAAGCAATGCTCTTGGAGTGACTGGGCCATTGTCCTGCGTGCGAGCGCACGCGTGCGAGCGTGCGCGCGTGTGTGTGTGTGTGTTTGTGTGTGTGTGTGTGTGTGTCCCCCTTTGGGAGGGAGAAGGGGATAGATCCTAGTGAGTTTGAGACCAGTCTGACTGACAAAGCAAGTTCCAGGTCAAGCAGGGAACATAGCAAGACCTTGTCTCTAAACAAATAAATGAAATTCTTGGAGTGACTTTTCTTTCATGAGTCAGGCACCATGCCAAAAGTAGCAAGTACATTATCTCTGCTCCACCTCAGTGCAACCTTGGGTTAATACCATTTTATTGGGTTGGCGGTACATGCCTGTAATTCCAGCACTAGAAAGACTGAAGTAGGAGGTTTGCCAATTGTTCAAAGCCAGCCTGGGCTCCTGAGTAAAGCCTTGTTGAAAGAAAGAAAGAAAGAAAGAAAGAAAGAAAGAAAGAAAGAAAGAAAGAAAGGCTAGCAAAGGGATGGTGACGGAATTCAGACTCAGATCTACATGGCTCCCAGACCTCCAGCTCAAAGCCACTGCCTCATAGCTCTCCAGTTTTCCCTGTCCTTCACTTTGTCACCTGGGCTTGCCTTGGGTCCAGCGAGGAGGCCACAGCACTCAGCTAGGTTTTACATGTTCCTGCCCTCTCTGGGTAATGGAGAGACAATCTGCTCATGGCTCAGGTATGACCAGACTTACTAATAACAGGCAGAGGGCCACTCATAGCAAAACATGTCTGTCCAGGGCTTCTGGACAGCCAGAGTGCTTTGGTTTGTTTCAACAGATAATAAACATCGATTGGACATTTACTGTGTGCCAGGCATTTGCACCATTTAATCTCCACAGCTCTCTGTGGGGTAGATAGCAATTATAGACCTCAATTTATCAACTGTGATAACGAACTTGTGGAGGCCGCAGACAGGGAGAGAGGCATGGAGAGATGCCAGTGGTCTATCCTGAGAGCTGCCGTCTCCTCTGCACTCAGGCTTTTTAGCTTCTTCCGGTGCTAAATTCAGCGGGCTACGTGTGTCGCTCACACACTCCTTGACAATTAAATATAATCTCCCAAGAGCAGGGTTAGCATCTTGTCTCCTGAAAGCCTGGCACCTGCAGCAGCACCAGGCACAGAGCAGGTACCCAGGACACATCTGTGGAGAGGACGTATATAAAGATGTCTGTCTTCTACATCAGAAAGGGACTGTGACCTCCTTCCTGTTCCCAGCAGTCTGGGTAAAGACAGGTAGAGTGGGAATATGGTGTTCATTGACGGGTGCCAGTGGGAAGGTATCAAGGTACCCTAACCTTCAGAAGTAAGGGACCACAGACCAGAGGGCTCAAGTCAAGGTATCGCTTCTCTTCATCACTTCTCCCTCCGTCCTCATCTTGGACCTATCCAGGTCCCCTGAAGGATGCCTGGGCCTAGTCTGAAGTGCGTCAGCCCTGCAGGTGGCAAGAAGGAAATCTTCACTCACTTATCCAAGGGAGCTAATTTGATTTTAACTAAATGGAGGTGGTGATGATGTTGTTTTTCTCCAAACTGGGTGTGAGACCTAAATCAACAGCAGCAGCAGCAGCACAATCGACCTTGTGGGACCTCAGGATGCAAATTTAACTTGGTGGCTTCAGCCGGCATGAAGAAAACTCTGCTGGTCCCCAACCAAATCCACTGTGGGTTGCTGAAGTATTTACAATTAATATTCCTCCTAAATGCTTTTTCAACTCTCAGATGTAACAGCTGTCTACTGGAGAGAATCCAAACACAGAAGCAAGGAAGTTACAGAAGCCAGTATTAGTACCGTAGATAACCATCACAGTATCCTGCCAACACACACACACACACACACACACACACACACCAAGTTCCCTGAAAGAGAGCATGCTCAGAGGGTGTTGTAACCTTCTTTTAGCAACGTTGTGGCCATCTTCCTGTATTCATATACAAATTAATATAATTTCTCATGGTTGCTTTATAGTCCGGAGGTCACCAAATTTTTCTGCATAGGGCACGAGAATGACTATTAGATAAATAATTGTCAGCTGGACGCAGTGGCGCTCGCCTGTAATCCCAGCACTCGGGAGGCAGAGGCAGGGGGATCGATGTGAGTTCGAGGCCAGCCTTGTCTACAAAGCAAGTCCAGGACAGCCAAGGCTACACAGAGAAACCCTGCCTCAAACAAAACAAAACAAGTGGGGATACTGGGTGCTCCTGACGAGTTCTGTACAGGAACCGGGTCGGGGTGAGAGGCACACTTCATCATTCCATGGCTGCGACACCTCACAGACCACACACAAGTTTTTAATTCTTGCTTATGACCTAGCAGCTGCATGGCTTCAAGTGTAGTTCAGAGGCGGACCCCTCCTCCAGCACGAGCAACCTCCCCCCCCCCAAGTACTACATAAGAAGAAAGTTAAGCCGGGTGTGGTGGCGCACGCCTTTAATTCCCAGCACTCGGGAGGCAGAGGCAGGCAGATCGCTGTGAGTTCAAGGCCAGCCTGGTCTACAAAGTGAGTCCAGGATGGCCAAGGCTACACAGAGAAACCCTGTCTCGAAAAACCAAAAAAAAAAAAAAAAAAAAAAAGAAGAAGAAGAAGAAGAAGAAGAAGAAGAAGAAGAAGAAGAAGAAGAAAGTTAAACAATTAACCTCTCTTGCAGCTGCCAATATTCTTCCTGCTTCTGTGCATGGAATCATGGGATCTAAGTCTAAATTTAGACTTAAAAGTCCAGACATTTCCTATTCCCTGGACCTCCACCATGCAGGCTGAAGACTGAGGTGGACACTGTCTCTCCCACGGTTAGCTTCATTGTGCAGCAGTGCCCCCCTAAAAAAAAAAAACACAGTCATGTCCCAGGTCCCAGTCCTTGGGGATGTGAGGTTCCTGGGGGAAGGGTATTTGCAGATGAGGTGAAGGACACTGAGCTCCTGCATTACAAGGCTGGGACCAGACTTCAAGTGCCCTCCTGTGAGACACAGGGAGGAGGAGGAGGCCTTGTACCATGTACCCTGTACCCTGTAGCCTGTAGCCCAGGTAACCCTTGACCTTGCAGTCCTCCGGAGTCCTGTGACCATGGGTGGGAAGCTGTGCATATTGTCTATTAATTCCAAAAGGAATGCTAGCCAGGTGTGTGTCTAATGCGTGGACTTTTTGTGTGTTTGTTTGCTTTTGAGACAAGGTTTCTCTGTGTAGCTCTGGCTGGCCTGGAATTCTGTAGACCAGGCTGGCCTTGAACTCAAGAGATACACCTGCCTCAACTGGGATTAAAGGTGTGAGCCACCATGGCCCAGCCACTTGCGGACTATTAACTGCAAATGAGTTTCCTTGCTGGGGACATAGGGACATTCTCCCACTGAGCCAACATTGCCACACAAGAGGGGAACATTATTATATCCATTTTACATGTGGAAAAGGTTGAGGGGGCACAGAGGTGAAGCTCACCAAGGGGCCTTAAATTAGGTCTCCGGTTCCTGGGATTCTAAAACTCACATTCCTAGCCCCTACGCTAACCTTCTCCCGGGGTCAAGTTCAAGCCTTTTGTCTTTACAAACGAAGGCTCTGAGGCTGCGGGTACAGCCAGCGGTGATCCCAAAGGCAGCGTGCACTGTTGGGGGGAAACAGAGTGGTCAACAAAGCAACTGCCAGTGGGGGGGGGGGGGGGGGGGGGGACAGGGGGGCAGTCCAGCTGGAGCTCCCTCTATTTGCAGACAAAGGGTGATTGCTCGCCCAAAGGATAAAACAAGCCTGGCTAGGCAGCCAGGACTGCAAGCTGTGTCCCTGCCCACCATTTAAGAGGGATGGCGCTTGGCCAGACATTAATTAGCTGTCTCAGTTTTGGCAGAGCCTGGGGAAGGAAAGTGGTTAATTATAATGAAGCCCAAAGAGTTTAGAGCTTATCACGGGGTGGGGGGGGTAGGGGGATTTATGCCTGGGACGGAGGAGTAAAGGGACCCCTGAGCTGACCATGAGAGACCCACCAGGCTATACTTAGCAATAACCAGGCCAAAGGCCTAGCTTCCCCTGGAGGGTCAGAGCACACTCAAAGAGGTCTCCGTCCCCTGACCCTGACTCTGCTCAAGGATGGCTGGCTGGATTATGGGGCAGGCCGTCTCGTCTCCAGACACCATGGAAGCTCCAAGAGATCAGAACTTGGGGCTCAGGAGATGGGCTCACTAAGTGACTTGCTCTCTGTGTGAGCCTGGGGACCTGAGTTCAATCCCCAGGAGCCATGGGAACAAAGCTTAAAGGGGGTGGTGCTGAGGAGGCAAGATGACAGACCTGCTGCTGTCAGAAGGCGGGCAGCTGGCCTGCCCAAGCCAAGGCTTTGCCCGTCAGATGCCAGGTTCCAGTGAGAGATCCTATCTAAAAAACCAAGGTGGTTGGTCCCTGAGGTATGACACCTTGATGCTCATATCAGGGGTATGTGTGTCTAAGGGCGGGGGGGGGGGGCTGTAGGGAGACGGGGAGAGAGAGTCTTTCACTCTCTCTGTGGTAATCAGTGGCCGGGTTTCCAGAAACAGGGCATGACCTTCCCACAAACCAAATGTGTCAGACTCTCCCACCCGACATACCCCACACCTACTACTCATCGGAAGAGGGAGACAGAGAGAGTGGCTGGGTGCTTGAAATAGAGGTGGAGGCTTGCGTGTGCTTCAGTACCCAGGGTTAGACACACAGCACACGGAAGGAAGGGAGGGGAGGAAGGAGCAGTATTCAGCCCCTGCTTTGATAGGGGACACAGGGGGTCACCGCTGTCAACCATCACAGGAAAGCCCCCTGGAGGAAAGAGTTACTTACTAAAGTGTGTGGAAAGACAGTGGTTGCCCTGGAGGTGCAGTGGGCTGCCATTCTGGCACACCTCACGTCTCACTTCTTTTTTTGGGAAGGGGGGGGTGCAGTTTCCAGACAGGGTTTCTCTGAGTAGCCCTGGCTGTCCTGAACTCACGTTGTAGACCCAGGCTGGCCTCGAACTCACAGAGCTCCGCCTGCCTCTGCCTCCCGGAGAGCTGAGATGAAAGGCGTGCGCACCAGGCCCGGCTTGCCATCTCCTTTTTAATCATAACAACCACCCCTATAAAACCTTGCTTAAGTAACCATCTGTGGGTGCCAAGATTCTTATGCGAAGGTCAGAGGTCAACTTCCAGGATCCTCCTCTATTGTTCTCCGCCTTATTTTTAAAGAAAAGTTCTCGCAAGGAACCCAGAGTTCACCGGTTCAGCTAGGCTGGCTAGCGGTGAGCCCCTTGGGTCTGCCTGTCTCGCTCTCCGCCCCTGCCCAGCACTGGGGTTACTGAAGCATGCTGTTACCACCAGCTTCTGTGTGAGGTCTGAACTATCTCCCCAACCCCAGAAGCACAGACCTTTGTCTGTGTCTCTGGTATTGTTTGTAGGTATTTTCCCAAGAGTGAGGTGTTGAGAGGGTGGAAACAACCAAATATGGGGTTCGGTGGGAGGTACGGGGATGAGAGGGGTGTGGGAGAGGGTGCAGGGTGAGGGGGGGAGGCGGGCACTTCAAGAAGTGAGCAGGGTTAGATAAAGTCATAGGGAGATCCCAAGATGGATCCTGGCAGCTTAAGAGGGGGACACATGGCACCCACATATAGTCCCAGAAGAGTATGAGGCCAGTCAGGGGTGGTGGCGTACACCTTTAATCCCAACTCTTAGAAGGCAGAGACAGATAGACCTCGATGAGTTTGAGGCCAGCCTGGTCTACATGACAAGTTTTAGGGCAACCAAGGCTACATAATGTGACCCATGTCTCAAAAAAAAAAAAGTTGTTTTTTGGTTTTTGTTTTGTTGTTTTTTTCTGGCTCCAAGTCTATTCAACACAAAACAAACATCCTCCAATTTTATTGAGGTGACTGGTGACATTCATGGCAGAATCTGTGTCTGACTGGAATTTGGCAACTGACCCAGGCCCAGCCTTGGCCCTGGTCTCAGGATGGCTGTGGCCAGCACGGGTGGCAGGCGTGGTCTCTAGAACCAGGCAGTCACAGACATACTGTGGTCTTTGTGGATAAAGCACCAGTGGAAATGTCTCCAGGAAAACCTTTCCTGGAGCCTGGAGCCCTGGGAGGACGTGTGGCTTCATGATATGAAAGTTGAGCACACCGTGTTGGCCTGCTCTGGGGTGTAGCCATGCACACTTCCTTCTTGGCTACCAGCAGTCCCTCCACAAAAAGCTCAGATGCAAGTGCATGGAGATTTGCCATAGATGTGCCGTGGAGGCCCCACCAATGGGTTGTCTGCTCACACCCGAATGGGCTCCTTGGAAGTCATGGGCAACCAGGAGTCTTGTTCCAAGACAGTGTTTCCCCCCATCTTAGGGACAAGTCCCAATTGGGAAAGTACTTTCTGTAGGACCCTGTCTTCTCCTGGCACCCACATACTGAAGTGTCAATAAACTACAAATTCTGAATCTCTCTCTTTCTTTTTTTCAAAAACAGGGTTTCTCTGTGTAGCCATGGCTGTCCTGGACTCACTTCTAAACCCCTGTTAAAAGTGGAACAGAGGCCGGGCGGTGGTGGCTCACGCCTTTAATCCCAGCACTTGGAAGGCAGAGACAGGTGGATCGCTGTAAATTTGAGGCCAGCCTAATCTACAAAGCTGGTCCAGGATGGTCAAGGTTACACAGAGAGACCCTGTCTGGGGGGGGGGGGGAACAGACTTCCTAAAGAGCAGCATGGCTCTCTTCTCAGGCATCAACATGGTGGCAGTGGCAGGTCTGACAAGACTAGAAAGTTACTAGGCGGCTAGGTGAGGCTCAGAGAGGCAAAGGAACCTGCCCGAGGCTACACAGCCTTGTCTAACCTTTAGCTTTTGCATCAGCACAGCTAACCTACAGTATCCAGCTATCAAATTCAGGTATGGCTGTGGAGAAGTTTTATAATCAGCTGAGTTTAAATGAAGATTAATCATCTGTGGGAGCCTATTTGATTAGTTTTGAGGCCTTCAGAACACTGCCAACGACTTCTGAGGTTGCTCGGAGGGTAAAGGCGAGACTGCAGCTCAACTACGTAAGCCAGGTAGATAACCGGGGCTTGACTCCTGGAACCCAGGTAAAGGTGGCAGCAGAGAACTGACTCCACAAAGTTGTCCTCTCACCCACGCTGTGGAATTAAGTCATTAAGTAATTTTTCTTAGAACTACACTGAGCCCTCCTCTTTGCCCTGGAAGAGGAATCAGTCTTTGGTACGATGCGGCTACAGCCTTGCTGGAGGGCTTTCATTCTCAGTGGTTATCCTACCAATAATATCAGACTTACCTACCCACAAGCACAGAAGCCTCCCCGGCCAGAATGGTAGCCTGCTGGCTCTTTTTCAGTGATAGAAACAGAACTAAGAATGACTCAGGCAGGCTAGCCTGGTCTACAAAGCAAGTCCAAGACAGCCAAGGTTACACGGAGAAACCCTGTCTCAAAAGAAAAAAATCAAAATCAAAAAAGAAAAGAAAAAAGACTCAGGCTAAGCTCAGGGCCAGTGGATAAGGCTCTCCTCACCCTTCACCCAGAAAAAGATATGGGCAATAGGTTGTATTGTGGGGGTCAAGTTTATGAAGCCCATTGTGGCTGGGCAGTAGTGGTACACACCTTTAAATCCAGCACTCCAGGAGGCAGAGGCAGGAAGATCTCTGTGAGTCTGAGGCCAGTCTGGTCTACAAGAGAGAGTTCCAGGACAGGCAAGGTTACACAGAGAAACCCTGTCCTGGGGGGGAAAAAAAGTTTTTTTTCTGGTTTTTTTGTTTTTGTTTGTTTGTTTTTTGTTTTTTTGTTTGTTTGTTTGTTTGTTCCTACTTATTAACAGGTGTGTTGTGAAGAGTAAGTGCGAGTTTGGTGTCTCGGATCTCCCAAAGAAGGAACTGAGCAGGAGAGTACAGTGGTCTGCCTTTAGTATTAGCTTTTGCCACGTCCACATGCTAGGCTTGGCCAGGATGTCCTGGGTGACCCGGCGTGATAAGGACTAAGGAGGCAGGAGGTTCGCCTCATGGCTACCTGCCCATCCAGCGGCTCTGCTTGCTCCCTCAGGGAGCGGTGAAAAATCACCAGACACGGGCACTTTGGGTACTCTGGCAGGCTACGCCTTTGTAACCTTGTAACCAAGGGAAGCAGACGCTCCCGGACAGGCCCTGCAGGGGCATCTGGCTTAGCCAGGACCAGCAGCGGCTTCTCTCCTGATTTAATCTTTGTCCCAAGTGCTGGGCACACAGCCCACAGGCATCACAGCACCAAGTCTTCCTGCCTGGGTCAGGCTGGGTGCTGAGGGCCACACGAGCCTCATCAAAGGCACACCGGGGGTCATCACCACTTTCTGCCTGAAACACTCTTTCTCGCAGACCCTCCTCTGCTCACTCCCATACACAGCGGCATTCCCGCCGCCGCCGCCGCCGCCGCCGCCGCCGCCACCATCTCCCTTGCCAGATTTAGCTTTCTTGATTTAGTGCCTGTGGATGGTGTTTGTTTAGCCCGGACTTTAACTTCTGAATCTCCACCTCGCTAGGACCGAGACTTTAGTTGTACACTCCTGGTGGGTGCCAGCCTGGGAAATTGAACCCCAGGGGTTCCCAGCACATTAGGCAAGCGCTCTTCCAGCTGAACCACGCCCCTAGTCCTGTGTCTGTCTTCACTAATTTATTGTCTTATGTTTTCTCCGTTAGAATAGCAGCTCCCGGAGGGCAGGGACTGTGTGTCTTGGGCTCAGCTTTGGCCCAGCACTTTGGAAGCGCGCCTCAAACCTCGGGAAAAGCTGCCGTTTGGAGGGCGCCACCTGCTGGCGATGCCGGCATTTGACTGTGATGCCCAGTTCACAGATGAGAAAACAGGCTCAGCGGGCTGGAGAGACTTGCATCTGAATCCATTCAGCTGCCTCTCCAGCTGCTGGCATTGGCCCCAAGGAATCTGGGGTTCTGTAGGTCAGCGTCAGCAGTTCCCAGGACTGCCCTTTGCATTCCCAGCACTGCTTAAACTGGCTGTGGTGGGACATAGCTGTAGACGTGGGATTACCTAGGGAGTCAGGGGACAGTGTGGCCTAAGTGAGACTCTGAATCAAAATAGTTTTAAAAGAACCTATTTCCTTTTGTTGTTATTGTTTAAATTTTTAATTCAGTTATTTGTGTGTGTGTGTGTGTGTGTGTGTGTATGTGTGTGTGTGTTTTACCTGCATGTATGTCTGTGCACCAAGTGCATGCCTGGTACATTAGAGGCCAGAAGAGGGCATCAAATCTGGAACTAGAGTTACAAACAACTGTGAGCCGACATATGGATGCTGGGAGTTGAACCCAGATTGATGTTCTGAACTGTTGAGCCATCTCTCCACTCCAAAACACTTCCCTCCCTCCCTCCCTCCCTCCCTCCCTCTCTCTCTCTTCCTTTCTTCTTCCTTTTTTTTTTCATGTGCACTACCTCACATGCAAAAACTAAGTAATCAAAAAAAAAGTACTTTAAAAACTGTTTATTGTTTATGTGCATGTGTGTGTTGTGCCTGTCCGTGTGGATTTAGGTGTACTACGTGCGCAGCAGCCCCCGGAAGCCAGAGAGGGGGTCAGAGCCCTTGGATAGGAAGTTGTGAGTCCCCAGGTGGGCACTGGAAACCTAATCTGAGTCTTCTGTAAGAGCAGTAAGTGCTCCTACACTATCTCCCTGACCTCTAAATACACGCAATTCTTTTTTTTTTTCCTCCCTGAGTCAGGGTCTCGCTGTGTAACAGCTCTGGCTGTCTTGGAACTCGCTCTGTAGACCAGGCTGGCCTTGAACTCACGGAGATCCACCTGCCTCTGCCTCCCAAGTGCTGGGATTAAAGGTGTGCGCCACCACCACCCAGCATACATGCAATTCTTCATTTTTCTAATTAGTGAAGTCAAGACCAACCGCAGCCTTCCATGTTTCAAAACCTTGTGCTTGGTGACAGAGTTACCTCTGAAGAGGATAGAGGACCCGCCCTTCCTCTGCCACTGTTGTGGGACACGGTTTCACTACGCGGTACTGGGTGGCCTGGAACTCATAGAGATCTATCTACCTGCCTCTGCCTCCCAAACACTGGGATCAAAGGCACGAGTCCAGATAAGGTTTTTGTTGTTGCTGTTTCTAAGATTTGTCCCCCCCTAAAAAGGGGTGTGAGGCTGAAGAGATGGCACAGTGGTTAAGAGCACTGGCTGTTCCTCCAAAGGGCCTGGGTTTGATTCCCAGCATATGATGGCTCACAACCATCTGTGACTCCAGTTTCAGAAGGTCTGTTGCTCTTTTAAGTTCTGATGGCACCAACCATGCATGTGGTACAAACACACGTGCAGGGCAAATATCCATACACATAAATACAAAGAATAAATTTTTTAAAAATGTTTTATGTGTATGTATCTGTGTGTGTGTGTGTGTGTGTGTGTGTGCATGCGCATGCTCACACATGTGTACAGGCTCCCGCAGAAGCCAGAAGAGCATTCCAGATTCCCTGGCGTTGGCCTTACAGGGAGCTGGGAGCTGTCCAAGCTGGGTGCGGAGAACCAAACAGGTGCCTTCTGGGAGAACAGCAAGAGTTCGCTCTTACTAGCCTCCCAAGACATGGAAGTTGCAGCTCTTTTCACTCATCAGAGGCTGGGAAACTTGTGGAAGACGCGCTTCTTCATGCGCCCTTCCAGACCAGAGACAAAGCCGCTGATTTCTGCAGCTGTGCTGGAAGTGCCAAATCGGGAGCCGGGAGCCGGCCGCCCCACCCCATCCCGCAGCCCGCAACTAGAACCGGGGCTGCAGCAGCCTGCACCGGGGTAAATCGCTAATTTCAGCTGGGCTTTCTGTTCTACTCTGCTATTACCCTCCTTCCGGTGCATGGGAGGATATTCTGGGTAGCCAATTTGATTTCAAGGTCCCGGGATCCTGAGTTTAATGAAATCAAGCCTCGTCCTTGCCTCTCAAAGTCCAGACATCTGGCCGGGGGAGGTGTGTGTGCAAGGGATGAGCCTCAGGTCACAATCCCAGCTGGGGTGAGGAGGCCTGAATTTTTGCCCACCAGGGGCATTCTAGCATCGCTTTACCCCTTCAGCAACAGGACGCCCCATACAGGATAGCAGCCAGTTCTTCCTTAAAGAGCTTGAATTCGAGAAAAGTCCAAACAGAAATAGTGGGAGGGGTACACAACCACACTTATTTTTTTGTTTGTTTTTTGTTTTTTGTTTTTTTGAGACAGGGTTTCTCTGTGTAGCCTTGGCTATCCTGGAACTCTCTTTGTAAACCAGGCTGGCCTCAAACTCAGCAATCTGTCTGCCTCTGCCTCCTGAGTGCTGGCACATTCAAAATATTCATAGAAGCCAGTAGTGGTGGTGCACGCCTTTAAT
Organism: Acomys russatus; assembly: GCF_903995435.1. Classification (NCBI taxonomy): domain Eukaryota; kingdom Metazoa; phylum Chordata; class Mammalia; order Rodentia; family Muridae; genus Acomys; species Acomys russatus. Next base: position 26,278,550 of record NC_067165.1, read on the forward strand.
CCCAGCATTTAGGAGGCAGAAGCAAGTGGATCTCCAAGTCTGGTCTACAGAGTGAGTTCCAGGATGGTCAGGACTACATAGAGAAATCCTGTCTCAACAAGCAACAGCAACAAAAACAAAACAATGTGTGTGTGTGTGTGTGTGTGTGTATACATATATATTCATAAAATGTATGTCAGCTGGGCAGTGGTTAATCCCAGCACTTGGAGCCAGATGTGGTGGCCTACGCTTTTAATCCCAGCACTCGGGAGGCAGAGGCAGGTGGATCACTGTGAGTTCGAGGCCAGCCTGGTCTACAAAGTGAGTCCAGGACAGCCAAGGCTACACAGAGAAATCCTGTCTCGAAAAACAAAAAACAAAGAAATAAACAAAAAAGCTGAGCACTTGGGAGGTGGGAGCAGGTAGATCTCTTATGAGTTCGAGGGTAGCCTGGTCTACAGAGCGAGTTCTAGGACAGCCAGGGCTACATGAAGAACCCTGTCTCAAACTTTCCCCTCCCCCCAAAAAAAGAAGACCCTAACTCACCCCCTCTATGCTGGAGAGACAACTCGTCACTTAAGAGCACAATAGTTCTGCCGGGCAGTGGTGGCTCACACCTTTAATCCCAGCACTTGGGAGGCAGAAGCAGGCGGATCGTTGTGAGTTCAAGGCCAGCCTGGTCTACAAAGCAAGTCCAGGACAGCCAAGGCTATACAGAGAGAGACCCTGTCTCAAAAAACAAAAACAAAAATAGAGCACAACAGTTCCTACAGAGACTCCAGGCTCCATTTTCAGCACCCCACAGGCGGTGCACATACAAACATGCAAGCAGAGCAGTCACATGTACAATTAAACAAATAATTCTAATAATAAAAAAGAAAGAAATAAAGAAAGAAAATAACAACAGGGTTGGAAAGATGACTCCAAGGTTAAGAACACTTGTTGGTATTACAGAGGACCCAAGTTCGATTCCCAGCACCCACATGGAGGTTCACAACCATCAGTTAACTCCAGTTCCAAGAGATCTGATGACCTCTTCTGACCCCTTAAACACCAGGCATGCGCATGGTGCATGCACATCCATGAAAGCAAAATTCTTATACTCATAAATTAAGTAGATCTGTAAAAAATAAAATAGCAAATCTATTTTTAAATCCAATTTGCTCAATAGATTACATTCATAATATAGCCATCAATATCCATGGGCTTTAAAAAATATTTATTCTTTTTTAAAAAGATTTTTATTTTATTTTATTTATTATTTATATAGTATTCTGCCCCACAAGTGTGCCTTTATGCCTGAAGAGGGCACCAGATCTCATTGTAGATGGTTGTGAGCCACCATGTGGTTGCTGGGAATTGAACTCAGGACCTTTAGGAAAAGGAGATGGTGTGCTTAACCTCTAAGCCATCTCTCCAGCCCTAATATTTACTCTTATGTATTTACCTGTGTTTTGCCAGCTGGTTTGTCTGTACACCATATTCATGCATGCAGTGCCCTCAGAGGCCATTAGACTCTCCTGGAGCTGGAGCTACAGACAGTTGTGAGCTACCATACCTATGCTGAGAATTGAACCTGGGGCCTCTGGAAGAGCAGCCAGCACGGTTAACAACTGAGCCAGCTAGCTTTTTAAAAACTATTTCCCTTTGCCCTTTGGTTTTGTCAGTTTGAAACAATGTTTCAATTCTGTATCTCAGGCTCGCTTGGTCGACAAGACAATCACAAACTTGGACGACAAGATAATCACAAGCGAAGGGGGGGGGGGGGGGGGGGCGGGTCTACTGAGAACCACACCCCCATTTCCCTCACACCCACGATTTCACAAAATCCATATCCCTGAGTCCCGATTTCACTACATGATCCTAATTTCATAAAGACGTGTGTGTGTGTGTGTGTGTGTGTGTGTGTGTGTGTGTGTGTGTGTGTGTGTGTACAGAAACAGAGACGGGAAAGAAATACACATATAAATGACTAAGCTTTTCCCTGCAGTAGGATTATGGGTAATACCAACCTCTGCTGAACCGGCTCCTAAGGTCGGGAAGTAACTTCCTAGCTATCTTTATCATAAAAGAAAGCTTCTAATATTTACCTGATGAAGTTTCTCTGCAGCACCCACTCAGAGTCCCTCAGCAGCCTAATAAATGTCAACTGAGTGAAGGAGAGGCGAGCCTTACCCCTCCCCCACAGGGCCAGATTTACAGAAACTGCTGCTTACTAAACACCTCGCACCGGTTCACAGCTCACGATCTCCTCACACTCGCCCTGTGAGGGTCTGCCATACCTCCACTCCTCACAGCAGAACCCTGAGCCACAGAGACATAATACATCTATTGGTTAAGCTCCCTCTCTTAGAAAATGCCGGTCTGGCCCTGATGTCCAGGTTTGGATGCACATTGGGGGGGGGGGGGCGTTGCTTGTCTGTAAGCCCAGCACTTGGGCAGTAGTTGGGACAAGAAGATCAAAAGTGCACGTTCATCCTCAACTTTGGGACCAGCCTTGGCTACCAGAGAGCCTGTAGCAGAGTAGAAGCTGAGCTTGCGACCTCTCTACGCTCCTCTGCGGTGGCTGCCTCTGAGCCCATCTCCTCGGCTGTGAATGAGAACAGAAAGTCCCCACTGCAGAACTGGGGTGCAGGTTGGAGAACCCCTGGAATCCAGGAGACGCTCAGGAGAGACTCAGTGTCCTTGGTGACTCTTCCCACTCACTCCACTGTCTCTGTGACTCACACACACACACACACACACACACACTCCCCAGGGAATGATCTTAAGACCTAGGAAATGGCAGACTCTAGGCAAGGCCAGCAGGTCTCCCTTGCTTGGTTTCATCCAAAGACATCTAGCCAGTCTCTGCCCTAGCAGGCTTGAATTTCAGAAGAGAGGTCACTGAGGCTAGAGCTAGGGGTTATGGTTACCAGTCCAGGGTCACTGGGATCCTCCATTGTCTGGCACCAGCCTTGGATTCGCCCCCTCCCCCCAACACTCTCTGCCTGTCAGGTCCACGCTTTTATCAGATCCATCCTCTTGACCACCGTTCTTCACAGATGGCTTTCCCGACGCCCAGAGCCTCCTGACTTCCCAGCATGGCTAGCCTTAGCGGGGGGGGGGGGGGGGGGGGGGGCAGGAACCTCTCCAGACTCCAACTCCACACCCGGACTAACGGCCAGAATCCCAGCACACCATCGGTCTCCAGAACAGTCATCCTGGCCTGTCTCCAAGCCTCCCCCTCAAGTTCTCACTCCTCCCGCCACACACACCCCATCGACTCCCTCTGTCTTGAAGGTCTATGGCACGCCTCCACCATCTGCACCTTCCTGGGCTCAGTGGCTCCGAGGCCCTACAGAACACATCAGATGCTTCCAACAATCCCCGGAAGAAGGGGTATTTTCACGGCTTTTCATGTCTTTGTCCCGCCGTCTCTCTGGCATCATGATCACCCAGGCCCCAGGTGAAACTCCTTCCTGGACCTCTCACTCTCTAGGCTGTACCCTCTACCTGAGATGCCCCACCCCAGCTCTCCATAGAGCCAACTGCAGCTCCTCCTTCACTGCTCAGTCCAGGCATCACCTCCTCTACAACCTGCATTTGATCCTGGAGTTGCAACTAACCTTGGTCCCTGGAATATAGCTGTTAGAAGCTAAGAGGCCCCTGCTCAGAGTCTAAGCATCAAAAGCTGTGGTGCTCAGGTGCGGTGGTACACAGGTGGATTTCCATGAAGTGACTTCAAGGTCAGCCTGGTTCTACAGAATGAGTCTCAGATCGGTCAAGGCTATGTCAAAAGAAAAACGAAAACCAACCAACTAACCAAACAAACACCCAAACAACCAAACAGGAAAACTGAGGCTGGACAGGTAGGTATTGGCAATGATTGACATTGGCCATTATAATCATTATAATTGTTGATTGATTTAAAAAAAAAAAAAATCTGTGCCCTTGCAGGACAAGAGACAGGGCCCAATGTGGAAACTATAGACACCTGGGCCCCAGCAGCTGCCTACACTGCACACCTGCAGCAGCTGCAGGTTAATCCCAGTCCCCAACACACACCGAAGGCCTGGTATGCATCCGGGTGCGTCCAGGTGCCTGCTATTAGAGGCCATTACAAGAACGAGTCCATTTTCTCTTCTCAACAGCCTATTGTTGGAGTTTTCTTTTTTTGGGGGGGGGAGGGTTGTTTGTTTCCAGACAGGGTTTCTCTGTGTAGCCCTGCCTGACCAAGAACTTGCTGTACAGACCAGGGTAGACCAGGCTGGTCTCAAAGTCACAGGGATCCACTTGCCTCTGCCTCCCCAGTGTTGGGATTAAAGGCGGAGTGTGCCACCACCACCCCGACTCCTAGAGACTATTTTAATCATCATAATTTTTCAAATGCAGTAAACGAGGCGCAGGGAAAGTCGAGCTGTTTGGCCAAAGTCACATCAGTAGGGCACACTGAAGACGGGCTAGAAACTGGGTACCACCTGACCACCCACAGCCATGGCCATCACTTCTGCACTGCATCATCTTTCTGGGGTGTCTTCTGGCTGGGAGTCCAGGATCTGAAGCCCTCATCTCAGCAAGAGAGAGGGCAGAGGTAAATGACACATGCTGTCTAAACGAGACGGGGTCTTAGTGCTCCCAACTCTCAAAGGTGTGGCTTGAGGACTCTTCCCAGCGGGTCCCCCTGGTACCTTGGCAGAAGACAGAGGGGACAGCCAGAGCCTTTCCTTTGCATACTGTGAAGCCTGCTGGGAGCCCTCAGCTCAATGTGAGGGGGAAACGCTCTACTGACACCCATGCACACACAGGTCCAGATGAGTTGGAAGACATTTTTCCTTTGGTAAATTTTGGCAGTACCCAGCCTTGCAGGCTGGTAGGCAAGGACTCTATCTACCACACTTAACTGTTTCCCAAGCCCCGTTATCCTAGACAGGCCTAAAATCCTCTATGTAACCAAACATGACTTGGAACTTCCCAGCTTTCTCCTTCCACACACACCCTCCCCCCCGGGCTGGATTACAGCCAAGGACCACCACACCCAGTTTATGGTGTGCTAGGTACTGAACGCAGAGATTCATCCATGCTACACAAGCCCCCTATCAAAGATCTCCATCCTGTGAACCCCCCCAAACCAACCTCTCCCTCCCCCCGCACCCCACCTTTGAGACAGGTCTTGCTGTATTCTTCAGCTGGTCTTGAACTCACTCTGTAGCCCAGGCCTCAAGGAGAATAAGCCCGTCTCAGATCACATCTAGATTTCCTGCCCGCTGGGGAGACGAAGGGAACCCATGGTCCTTCCACAGGAACTATGGGGCTGTCTCAACCAGAGAACACACAGACAAAGACACATGTCCCAAAGCCTTCCTGGATGTCTCTTGCACCTAGGAGCTTTAGAGGTCTGACAAGAAATAGCGCAAATACCGTCTCATACAGAACTACAAACTGACGGCTTGGGACACACACACACACACACACAGCAACCACAAAAGATGACTACCAACTGTGAGTTGGAGAAAGTCCCTACAGCACGCGAGCAGACAGCTTGTCCCTGCTGCATGTTCCAAAGACTCAAGACATTGTGTAGAACACCTCAGCCCACCCCTGTGAGGTTTCAGAGGATCAAACACACACACACACACACACACACACACACACACACACACACACACACACACACACACACACACACACACACACACACACACGAGCCCTGGCCTCATCTCAGAGGACCTGGCCTCAGTGTGGAGCATGCAGAAACCCAAGAAGTCCGGGTTGAGGTTGGGTATCCACTCTGACCCTAGCACCAAACCCCGCGGCGCCCGGACTCACCGGACGATGCCAAACATGACCAGCACGTTGCCCAGCAGCCCCACAGCGCACACAGCCGAGTAGAGCGCGGTGATGGCGATAGCCAGGGCGAGGGATGAAGCGCTCCGGGTGCCCGGCGGCCCCGACGCGTTGGCGCCCGCGCTGGGAAAGGTGCTGGGGAAAGCTTCCGAGACGTTGGCGAGGAGCGGGGACTGCAGCTCCACGCGGGTAGAGGGCACCGGTTCCATGGCGCCTCCGCGTCCGTCTCCACCGTGCGCCCTGGGCGCAGGGACTCAGTGAGTGGAGCGCGGATAGAGGAGGCCACGGCCCCGACGTCGTAGGCTGCAGCGCTCGCTCCCGCCTCCTCCGCCCAGCCTACCGGCCGCTGTGCTCGCCCAAACCACCACCCCCCACCCCCGGAGCCCGGAATCGCCGCGTGCACCACGTGGCCCGGAGGCGGCCGCCGGTCTACGCCCGCGACCGGGGGCGGGCGCTGCACCACCGGCTCCGAGCTGGGCTGGAGAGGCCTCCCGGGCGCTCCCTCCCTGTGCTCCTCTGGCTCCTGGCGCCCCCAGCCGGGCCCAGCCTCCTGCCCCACGCCCCCCCCCCCCCATCCCCCGACCCCCCGTGCCACTTTGGAGTCAGAAGAACCTGGATGCGAATCCCGCCTCCCGCCTCCCGCCTCTGCACGGACGAGGGGAGTAACCTTGAGCTAGTCGCTTAAGCTCCCTCCAAGTTCATTCTCTGTATCTGCAAAATGAAGAAAATCTCCCTGCTGCCTTCATAGGGTTTGGGGGAGATGAACTCAAGGGTTCTATCCTGCGACTCTGTGTAGTGTGCGCTCTGCTCCTCGCCATGTCTACTACAACTGTCAAGTGGTCCCTGACCAAGAAACAAAAGCAAAACCCTCCGGTTCCCCCGCAAAAGATCCCAGTGAAAACTGGTAATAAAATCACCTACAATCCAGGGGGTAACTCTGGAAATAAATCCACGTGGGTCTGTAAGGCTTTGCCCAGGAGCTGGCAGACATAAACGCTATCCAGGTCACTGCCCTCTCACACATCAAGCTGAAAAGGCCACAACCATCGGGACAGTTGGGTGTGTGTTTCTAGAAACGCAGCTTGCCTGTCTGGATCCCTGCTCTGAGCTAGCAGGCTGCTTCTGCGATGTGTGAGACCTTGAGAGAGGGGGAGTGAGACCCACAAACACCCATCATCAGGCATTCATCAGCTCCACAGATATTCCCAGGGTGCCTCGGAGTATTCCGAGCCACGGACACCATCAGACGAAGGCCGGCCGCCCAAGAGCTTAGAGTTTGGAGGGGAAGAGTCACCTCCATTCTAAAATAACCACAGTTCATGAAGTTCCACCTGGGGAAGGGGTCGGGGTAGCTTTCCTAAGAAAATAACACTTGAGGTGAGGTGTAAATTTAGGAGTGGGGGGAAAACTAATTTAGGGAAGCAGTTTCTAGAAAAAAAGAGAAACATATATAAAGGCCCTACAGTCAAAAAGGACTGACGACAGCCAGGCATGGAAGACAACCCGGAGCTCCGTGGCGAGCAAGATGTTGGCTAGTTTCCCTCAACTTGATTAAACATACCTGGGGAGAGAGAATCTTAATTGAGAAAACGTCCCAGAGTATGGTAGCTCAGGCCTTTAACCCAGCACTCAGGAGGCAGAGGCAGGCGGATCTCTGTGAGTTTGAGGCCAGCCTGGTCTACAAAGTGACTCCAGGACAGCCAAGGCTACACAGAAAAACCCTGTCTTGAAAATCCAAAATAAATAAATAAAAATAAAAAAAGAGAAAATGTCCCAAAAGATTTGTCCATAGGAAAGTCTGTGTACCATCATCTTGATTGATAATTGATGGGGGCATGGGGGGGGCAGGGTAAGGGGGAGCGGCTACCCAGCCCACTATGGGCAGTGTCAACCTAAGGCAGGTGATCCTGGGCTGTAAACCTTCTCCTCCCCTAGCTGCTTTTGGTCATGGTGTTTTTATCCCAGCAACTGAAACCCTAAGTAAGAGAAGCAACTTCAGAGAGGCTGGAGAGCCGGCTCAGTGGCTAAGGGCACTTGATGCTATTGCAGAGGACTGGAGTTGAGGTTCCAGCACCCATGTGGCGGCTCTCAGCACGCCGTACTCTGGTTCTACGGGGTTCTGCTTTCCACGGGTATTGCATACACATGGCATATATACACTCACACACGAAGTAAAAATTTAACAAGAGCCGAACGTAGCAGAAGCAGGCAGATCTCTGTGAGTTCGAGGCCAGCCTGGTCGACAGAGCCAGTTCCGGGCCAGCCAGGGCTGCATAGTGAGACCCTGTCTTAAAGGCCACCTTAAGGGCCACTTGTGTCATAAATAAAGGGAGGGTCACTTGGCTGGTTCTTCCCTTCCCTTCCCTTCCCTTCCCACAAGCATTCTCCAACCAAGATCTGGAGCTGTCCTTTTCCTTAAGGTTCTCCATTGTCCCAGAACATTCTCTCTACCAAGCTGTTGGGTGCCTGGGAACTCTATTTCTAGTCAGACCAAGAGAGTAAGGCCACACCGAAGAAAAGAACTAGCCAAGTCTTATTCGGATATTTACTTCATTACTTACAGGAGCTTGGGTGTGGGGGTTACCTACTGGAGTGTCAAAGTCTAGGGCAGTTTCATCACCAAGAAAAGCCCCACCCACTCATGGGTGACAACTTAAGGCAAATTCCTGGCACAGCTCACAGGCTTCTCCAATGCTGAGGAATCTCCTCTCCTCAGCAACTCTTTGCTGTTCACTTGGCCTGAACCAATAAACTCAGGGTCTGGGGTGAGTGTGCTGAGATGCCTACAGTTGTATTTCTAGTGGGTTTCATGAGCCTTCCCATACACACCCTCCAAAGGGTCTTTTTATTATTATTTATTTTTTAGATAGGTTCTCACTGCTTAGTCCTGGGACTCACTGTGTCGATTAGGTCAGCCTCAAACATGTGACGATGCTCCTGCCAGTACCTCTCGAGTGCTGGAATTACAGGCATAAGCCACTATGCCTGCCAGTCATGAGACCTATAGTGGTTGAATAAGAATAGTCCATCAGGGGCTGGAGAGATGGCTCAGAGGTTAAGAGCACTGACTGCTCTTGCAGAGGTCCTGAGTTCAATTCCCAGCACCCACATGGTGGCTCACAACAATCTGTGATGTGACTTGATGCCCTCTTCTGTAGGTGTGCAGGTGTGCATGCAGGCAGAGCACTGTATACATAATAATAAAGAAATAAATCTTAAAAAAAAAAAGAATGGTCCATGTGAGCCGGGCATGATGGCGCACACCTTTAATCCCAGCACTCGGGAGGCAGAGACAGGCAGATTGTTGTGAGTCTGAGGCAAGCCTGGTCTACAAAGTGAGTCCAGGACAGCCAGGACTGTTACACAGAGAAACCCTGTCTCCAAAAACAAAAAAAGAAAGAAAGAAAATACTTGAATGCTTAGTCATGAGGAACTGGTACTACTTAGAAGGATTAGGAGGCATGGCCTTGTTGGAGGAAGTACATCACTAGCGGTGGGCTTTGAAGTTTCAGGAGCCCAAGCCAGGCCCAGTGGCTCTCTCTCTCTCTCTCTCAACCTGCTGCCTGCAGATCCTGATCTAGAACTCTAAACTACTTCCCCATGGCCATGTCTGCCTACATGCCACCGTTCTCCCTGCCGTGATGACAATAGACTTAACCCTCTGAAACTGCCAGCCAGCCCCAATGAAATGTTTTCTTTTGTAAGAGTTGCTGTGGTCCTCAGTGTCTCTTCCCAGCCATAGAACAGTGACTAAAACACAGCCCAAGCACTGCTGCGTTCTAGGCATCACCGATTTAACAGTCTTATTACTGTCCCACTTTACAGATAAGAAAACTGAGGGTTGCCACGAAATTATCCCGTATTGTAGCTGTTGCTGAAGGGTCTTTTCACTTTCTTGAAGAGACCAAGTCTGATTGATCCTCAAAGCCAAGAGAGGGCTGGTCACATTAGGTGCTCAGGACAAGACATTTAAAATGATGAAGATCCCGAGAGGCAGATTGGAATAAGGCCAAATTGGGGCCCCTCCCTTCTGTGCTCTTGAGTAATGTCCTCGGTTCTGAGGGTAGGCTGGCAGGGAAAGTTCCCTCCCAGCGTGAATCATTTATCAAGGCATTTACCCTTTCCCAGAAAGAACGAACAGAGCCAGGGCTGGAGAGATGGCACAGCAGTCAAAAGCCGGCACTGCTCTCGCAAAAGACCCAAATTTGGTTCCCAGCATCCATGTTGGGAAGCTCACAACTGCCTGTAGCTCCAGCCCCAGGAGGATCAGGGCCCTTTGGCTTCCTCAGGTACTTGCACTTCTTGTGCACTTACATTTGCACACACACACACACACACACACACACACATGCACACACGAATTTTTTTTCTTTTTTTGATTTTTCAAGACAGGGTTTCTCAAGCCGAGTGTGGTGGTACATGCCTTTAATCCCAGCACTTGGGAGGCAGAGGCAGGTGGATTGCTGTGAGTTCGAGGCCAGCCTGCTCTACAAAGCGAGTCCAGGCCAGCCAAGATAACATAGAGAAACTCTGTCTTGAAAAAACAAAAACAAAAAAAACAAAACAAAAAGATAGGGTTTCTCTGTGTAGCCTTGGCTGTCCTGGACTTGCACTGTAGACCAAGCTGGCCTCGAACTCACAGAGATCCGCCTGCTCTGCCTCCCGAGTGCTGGCATTAAAGGCGTGCGCCACCACGCCCACCTCAGAAAAGTCCTGTGTCTATCCCCACTCTTTGGGCCTGGAGGGTAGAGTGGGGCGAGAGAATATCTTGCTATGTAACCAGAGCTGGCCTGGAACTCACAATCCCCCTGCCTCCTCCTCCTCCTAAGTGTTGGGATTGCAGTCAGGAACATCCCACCTGTCTCCAGGTCCACCTTTACTGCAGCACAGAGCAGACCAAGCCCTCTAACTGAAAACTCAGAGAGCTGGGTCTGGTATTTAGTATTTAAAGCTCTCCCTGACTCCAGGGGCAAAAACCTAAACCTGGATGGGAAATCCAGGGCCAGCCCAGGGCATCAGAAGGCGTCAGGCGCGGAACAACAGGAATCACTGAAGGAGTCAGAGCTGAAAGGAAACTCCCTTGGGGAGCTATTAGCAATTTAGTACGTGGGAATGTGGCTCCCACCTGCCAGAGAGACGGATCCGCCTGATGCAGAATACAGCTGCTGGCTTGCCTTTTGGCAGCTCCCCTGGGCTGCCTTTCGGTCCAGCTCCATCTGCGAACCCCGGGAGGGAAGGGGAAACCGTAAAGATACCCATAAAATAATAACCACGTTCGTTTGCAGAGCACTTTTGGCTTTCCAGAGCACTTGCGTTTTACTGACTGCAACTTCTCTGGATACCATCCCTGACGCCGAGGTCAGCTTTCCTTATTTCGTCTTACAGATGGAAAGACAGACACCTTCAGAGCCCGGGTGAGATCCTGGAAGTGGCAAACAAATGGGAGACCGAGTCGCACCCACCATGTGGTTGCCGACTGCGGGAGTTGAGACTTGGGAAGGAAATATAAATAAGATCTATTGTATGCATGTATGAAATCCTTGAAGAACTAATAAAAATTTACATTAAAAACAAAATTAGAGGGCCGGAAGTTGGAGGCACATGTCTTTAATCCCAGCGCTCGGGAGGCAGAGGCAGGCGGATCGCTGTTAAGTTCAAGGCCAGCCTGGTTTACAGGGTGAGTTCCAGGACAGCCAAAGTGAAATAAATGCCCAAGTCAGGAAACTTCACAGACTACCAGATACCAGTCAGATGCAATGTACACAGGGTAGTTTAATTGATCTTGCTCCGGAGCAAGGACCGTCCTGTCTGTTCCCCAAAGGCTGAGGAAGGTGGGCGGCCTTGATTGCTTAGAATACAAGGTTTTTGTTTTTTTCCTTTTTTTTTTTTTTTTTTTTTTTTTTTGGTTTTTCGAGACAGAGTTTCTCTGTGTAGCCTTGGCCATCCTGGACTCACTTTGTAGACCAGGCTGGCCTCGAACTCACAGCGATCCGCCTGCCTCTGCCTTCCGAGTGCTGGGATTAAAGGCGTGCGCCACCACGCCCGGCTCAATACAAGGTTTTTAAAGGCAGAAACTGCAAGCGGGACTTTCTCAGCGTTGGTATCACATAATTGGGGAAGGGGCATAGGGGAGGTTGGCCTTAATTGATAAGGTACAGGGCAGAGGGGCTTTGAGTCATGCTGCAGGGGGACTCTTACCTAATTTTTTTTTTTTTTTTTTTAATCTGTGCGGGTCTTCCACACAATTGGGGAAGGGGAAGCTGGCCCTAATCTGATAAGGTGAGCTTTTGTTTGGATCTGAGGGAAGTGAGCCCCTAGTCTAGCTCCCAGGGAAGTTGACTTCAAGCTGACTGAGCATAGGGTAAGGAGGGGGCTTCTGCTCAGGGAAGCTAGCCCTTGTCCAGTTCCCACAAAAGCTACACAGAGCGGCCCTGTCTCGAAAAACCAACCAACAAACAAACAAAACAAAACAAAACAAAAAGCTGTGGCTTGTTCTTTCTCTCTTGTTTTGTTTTATCAGTGTTGGGGACTAAGAGCTCCGGACCTTCTAAGCAAGCTCTCTACCGCTGAGTCACACTCCCAGCCTCTAAGACTAATTCTTTTTTCTTTAAATTTTATTATTGTTATTTTATGCTTTGTCCAAATGTATTCCTATGCCCCATGTGAGCGTTTGGTGCCCAGTGGAGGCCAGAAGAGGGCGCTGGATTCCCTGGAACTCGAATTACAGAAAATCGTGATCCAATATGTAGGTGCTGGGAATTGAACCCCGGTTCTCTGGAAGAACAGCACAGTGCTCTTAAGCACTGTGCCATCTCTGTAAGCCCTGAGATTAATTCTTGACTATTCTCTTTTCCACCTTAAAAAAAAAATGTTTTAATTATATCTTACGTGTGTGTGTGTGTGTGTGTGTGTGTGTGTGTGTGTGTTTATGTATGCGGCATGTGTGTGTCAGGTCAGAGGACCACTTTCCAGATTGGTTCTCCTCTTCCACCATGTGAGACCCGGGCTTGGTGACCTTTGCTCTGTCAAGCCGTCTCCCTGGGTCTGCTGTCATCTCCCAAACAGCTGCCGATTCCATAACTGTCTCCGCCCACCTTCATTTCTTTACTGAAACTGTTGACATGGCTGTTGCCCCTGCAGGCAGGCTTGCAGGCGTGCGGCCTGTGGACAATCAGCTGGCTATGGGGTTGGGGGGGGGCAGCATGGTTTCATCTCTTTCTACTTTTAATGTGCGACACTGTTGAACACTCATCTACTTACCCAAGATAGACAACCGACAGTAGACCGAAGTAACCATATTGAGGAAGCCCATTGGATGAAGCCGTGAGTGAGTTTATTGGGGTTGCTGACAGGAATATGGGCAAAAAGTGAGTGAGTGAGGGCTCCTAAAAGCCTAAAAGCCAGATCACTGCACGATTGCAGGCACCTCAGCATGTCACCCAGCGTCTCCCAAGCCACACCGCTGGTCTTATTCCCGCCCCCCCCCCCCACACTGCTTATATAACCTTGGAGAATGAGGGGCCCTTTGCGTGGGTCAGCCAGTGCCTCTGTGTAGTGTGGCAGTGAGAGATAACGTTCAGGAGTTGGTTCCCTCCTTCCCTCCTGTGGGTCCCAGCATCTAATCACCAGGCTCCGCAGCAAGCACCTCTACACAGACCAAGCTTCTAGACTGTTGGCTCATTTGGGCAGAGGTTATAGATAGGACTTGCAGGGAAGGGGTTGACTGGGAGGAGAGCGGCAGACAGTCTCAGACCTGCCCACCTTGGGGCTCTGGGGGCTGCAGCTGAGGTGCCGTGTGCAGAAGGTGACGAGCCCTGAGCTGGAGGCCAGCAACACGGGCTGCCCAGATTTCTCAATTAACACGGTACGCTGAGTCCCCCTTGCAGCCCCCTGGGGCTAAGTCTTCTAAGTCACATAGCATTTTGCCCTCACATGGGGTGAGGTTATCTTTTTTTGCTCTGCACCACCACCCAACGAATGCTCACGTGCTTCCAACCTGCTTGGTCCTGTGTCACATGATCCCTACCAGGTCTGGATTAGAACCCAGATTTCCAGCTCCATCAATCTTCTTGGCCAAGTCATACACCACTTAGTGAAATATTGACTACCCTGGGCCTCATTTTCCGCCTGTGGGGAATGACATTTGGACCCCAGCAGCCGGGACCCACCTGCAAGGCCTTAGGGATTCTGGCGGTGTGCTATTGGTAGCCCGCAGCAGTGGGAGAATTTTTCTGTTTTCCCTGTTTGCTTCCAAACAGCTCGCCCCCAGGTTTACCCGGAGAGGAGCCCAGGAAGGTGCCATGGCAACCGAGGCGACTCCAGGGAGCTGAATTTGCTTGACTTGTCCACGCTGACAAAGCATGTCACCCACAGCCTGCTCTCCCGCAAGAGTGTCAGCCTAGCTTGCAGGCTGGTCCAAGGGATGAGAATAAGACTGTGTTGGGCTGCGGCCGCGCAGCGGGAGCAAATCACTTTCTCTGAACCTTGAGGGTGGCCCCGCCCTCCTCACTGAGCACAGAAAGAATGGACACCCCCCCCCAAATCCGATATTATGGTTACTGAAATCCAACTTTTGAAGAATTCGGTGCCCAGAAGATAGTGAATTTGAAAAGGCTTTGTGTGGCGCCACATTCTACAGTTGCTTAGGAAGGATTTTTACTACCCCTCAGGTATGCAGAACCCTTATATTGACCCTAACACTTCCTATAGGAAGGGTGTCTTAGACGCCGTGGGGAGCACTGCGGAGCATGCATGAATCGCTGTAGCCTGGAAGACAGACCGGTGGCGCTTGCATTAGGAGACCCCTTGTGAAAGCTGCAGGCACCCAGGAGACAGAGACACACCACGGATTGAGTCAAACGGTTTCAGGGAGGTTTGCCTGGGGGTGAGCCAAGTGGGCAGGAAATTGATCCCTAAGCCACAGCTGTACCCCAACACACACACACACACACACACACACACACACACACACTCCCACCCCCACCGCAGATGCCTCTGGGAAGGCACATACTTCCTGGATTCCAATTATTTATGGCCATTGTCAACTGGGACTCTGGTTACACAAACCAGAAATCCATGCAGCTAATTTAAACAGACAAAGGGGGTGTGTTTGTTGTAAGGGAGCAGGGCTGTCTATGAATTTCCCAGTAAGGATACAGAGCCAGAACCAAAAGGAGCGAGAAAAACGTCCAAGGGACAGGCTCTCGGCCACTCGCCTGCCCCTCCCCCAGTTCTACTCCACTGCACTCTTCCCATAGGCCAGCCCCTCTGCACTGCAGATACAGTGATGGATTATGGGTCTGACAAGCCAAGGCCGGCCTTCCCATTCAACCCTCACTCAGGAGGTAGGTAACTCGCGACCCTGCTTTGCCCAGGGCTTTCCTAGGGTACCCACTGAAACTCCTCAGACCCTGAAGAACTGTGACAGTCAAGTCACCCTAACTGTCAGTGCTCAGGACAGCTTTAGCCAATAGGTAAGTGTTCAGAGCAGCCACTTCAGCAGGCCTAGGTCCAAACTAGATCAGATCCAGTGCACACTCTCCACTGTCTTCTTTTCTCTCTGGTTTCCTTCCCAGCATGGTCACCTCCTAGCTTCTTCGGCTGTTTCCCCAGCACTATAATGCGAACCCCAGAAAGACAGAGAGCCCATCTCTCTTATTTAGCACTGTGTCCCCAACACAAAGATGGAACTGCCTCCTTAGAGGTATTTCAGAGACGCTCATTGGCAGCGTCTGGAGACACTGATCAGTGGATAGGAGCTCTGGCCGCTCAAGAGGACCAAGGTTCAATTCCTAACAGGCACATGGATGCTCCCAACCACCTGCAACTTCAGTTTCAGGGGATCCAATGCCCTCTCCTGGCCTCTGCTGACACCCGGCACCTAGGTAGGTGATGCAGAGGCATAAACGTAACCAACACACCCATACACAAAACGTAAAGTAAAAATTAAAAAAGAAAAAAAAAGCCAGGTGTTGTGCCTTTAACCTCAGCACTCAGGGGGCAGAGGCAGATGGATCTCTGGGCTCTAGGCCAGCCTGGTCTACAGAGGGAGTTTCAGGATAGCCGGGGCTACACAGAGAAACTCCCATCTTGAAAAACAACTACAACAAAAAGAAAGGAAAGGGGTGCTTGTTGGATGAAGGAATGACTAAATGGGGAAGGAGTTCTAAGTGGGAGAGCAGCAGCCAGCAGCACCCACAGCCCGGGCAGGGTTAGTGGTGCTCAGCTGTAATCCCAGCACTTGGAGAGCTGAGGCAGGTGGGTCAAAGATTTTAGCTAACCTGGGCTACACAGTCCTCCGTTTGAGGCCAGCCTGAGCAATAGACCAACAGCCCATTACAAAAGAAATTAATTGAGTGTCTGAAAAGATGCCTCAGCAGGTTAAGAGCCCTGGCTGCTCTTCCAGAGGGCCCAGGTTCAATTCCCAGCAAGCACATGGTGGAGGCTCACAGCCATCTTCTGTATCTCTAGTCCCAAGGGATCCCATGACCTTTTCAGGCCTCCTCAGGCACCAGGCACAGAGGTGGTGCATAGATGTTATGTGTAGGCAAACCACCCACACACATAAAAGTAAATAAAAATAAAGTAAGGTCAGGCATGGTGGCATAGGCATTTAATATTTAGTATATAGGCTGGGCGGTGGTGGCGCACGCCTTTAATCCCAGCACTCGAGAGGAATAGGCAGGATAGCCAGGACGGTTACACAGAGAAACCCTGTCTCAAAAAAACAAAACAATATTCAGCCTCCATATGAGCCAGCAGGCCAGAAGAGGGCACCAGATCTCACTATAGATGGTTGTGAGCCACCATGTGGTTGCTGGGAATCGAACTCATGACCTTTGGAAGAACAGATAATGCTCTTAACATGTGAACCATCTCTCCAGCTCACTTTTTTCTTTTTCCTTTCTTTCTTTCTTTTTTTGAGACAGGGTTTCTCTGTGTAGCCTTGAACTCACAGCAAACCACCTGTCTCTGCCTCCGGAGTACTGGGATTAAAGGCGTGCGCCAACACGTCCTGCTTGTTTTTTTATTTTTTAAGATTTATTTTTATTTTATTTGCATGAGTGTTTTGCTTGCATATATATAAGTGTTCTGTGTGTGTGTGATTGAAAAACAATAGTACAAAATAATATTAATTTATGTGGCAACTTTTCTGGTGCCCAGAAACTGAGAATTTGATTTCCATCCTCACCCCTGGCTTTCTTTCTTTTTTTTTTTTTTTAAGATTTATTTATTTTATGTGTACTCATATACACTTTCTTCATGCACACCAGAAGAGGGCACCAGACCATATTGCAGATGGGTGTGAGCCACCACGTGGTGTGAACTCAGGACCTCTGGAAGAGCAGCCAGTGCCCTTAGCCGCTGAGCCATCTCTCCAAGTCCTGCACCTGGCTTTTTGAAACAAGGTCTCACTATGTTGTTGAGTTTACCTTGGAGTGTGTACCCTCCTGCCTTGGCCTCCCAAATGCTGGGATTACAGGCATGTACTCCTCTGCCCCTGCCCCATCCGTCCTGGATGTTGTAGCAGATAAGATTGTCATACAAAGCAGAGGTTTCTGGGTAATGCAGAAAGCCCTGCAGGATGTGGTGGGCCTCGCCAATCAGGGAATTTTTTTTATCTAAATTAAGCATCCTAATGTATTGACCTGCATTCTGATTGATTGGCATCTGGAACTTGTGTAAGCTTGTGGTTTTTCTCGGGATCCAAAGGAACATAGGTCACTAAGGGGCCAAATTCTCAAGAACATGGGGACTAAATACACAATGGCATTGGTTTGGTCCTCTCATGTGCAAGAAGAGTCCATGGGGGCCAGGAGAGGGGGCCAGATCTCCTAAGGCTGGAGTTACAGGTGGCTATGACCCTCCATGTGAGTGGTGGGAACTGAACTCAGTCCTCTGCAAGAACAGCAAGTCCTCTTAACCACTGAGCCATCTTTCCAGCCCCCAGAGCAATTGTGTTTCTCTGAGAAGCCATGCCTGATCCAACTTACTAGGCACTCAGCTCCCAGGACAGGGCAGCGACATGACAAATGTGGGCAATCGCACACTAACACATTAAATGAACGTTTGCAAGCACGCTGAAGGGTAGTTCTCCACCTAACCCGAAGCCCAGGGTCACCACAGCATGAGGACCTCGGTCAAGGGTCTCACTCAGCATTAGGAAGGTTGAGAACCAGTGCTCATGTCACCAGCCCACAGCCTCTTCAGGGATGCTTTCAGTTAACATTCTGACAGAACTGGGAGGTGTGGGGGTGCTGGGGGACTCCCAATCTAAGGCACCAGCTCTCAGACAAGCCAGTTCCAGAGACTTTTCTCTGGTTAGAAACAACACGAACTGGGCAGAGCTGCTAGGAAGAGAGAAAAGGAGTCAGGTGAGGCAGAGCATCCTTCTAAGCAAAGACTCAAGAACTTTCTGGAACAGTGATGACCAGTTTTAAATTGAGCATGCTTGAGTGTATGTACATGTGTGTGTTTGAGCCTATGGGTGTGTGTGTACTTGAGCGTGTGTGCCTGTGCGCATGTGTGCGTGCTGGTGCACCTGCAGAGGCAAGAAGAGGATGTGAGATTCCTCAGAGAGACCTGCCTGCCTCTGCCTCCGGAGTGCTGGGATTAAAGGTGTGTGCCACCATTGCCTGTCTTTTTTGTTTTGGTTTGGTTTGGTTTGGTTTTTTGAAACAGGGTTTCTCTGTGTAGCCTTGGCTGTCCTGAACTCCCTTTGTAGACCAGGCTGGCCTCAAACTCACAGCGATCTGCCTGCCTCTGCCTCCTGAGTGCTGGGATTAAAGGTGTGTGCCACCACCACGCTCGGGCCGTCTTATTTTTTATAACTTTGTGGAACTGTCTAAATCTTCTGCAATAAACACCGGCGGGGGCAGGAGTGGTGGTGTGATCCAACAAAGTTCTTATCTTCTTTTAAATAAATAAATGCATAAATCTTCACATGGAAACATCTTGTAGAAGGTCTGAGAGCAGGTCCCTCCTCACCAGGAGCAGATGGCAGAGGGACTGAGCAGAGGCTGGGCTGGCGTCCTTCCTGCATTTGGAAGCATGACTCACTTCGATCTTCAGACTTCTTGGAAAAAGAAAAGTAGGCTCCCAGGGAGACTCACAGATTGCTCATCTCTTTCCTTCTGTTTCTACAGTGACAGAGGAACGCAGACTGTCCAGTCCTCCCCAGAAAAAGTTAACTCCATCCGCAGGCTCACCTGAGCCTGCTCTCAAGGCCTGACTAGTTAACAAGATCTCTGCTCCATGTCTTGGGCTGGGTTCCCCCCACCCCACCCTCACCCCTGACTAGTCTTTGCTGACTCTGGGTCCTGAGATCAGGGAGAAGAGAGAACCTCCCTCCTGGAGAAAGGTCACAGCCATAGCCAAGTTTTTGAGGCTCCCCCCCCACCCCTCCTCACTATGTGCACAGCTGCCACCTCTCTGGCCCTAAGATCTTACGTCCCTGGTCTCCACTCCTGGGTGGTGTTTCTTTTTCTTTTTTTTAATGTGTATCCCAGGCTGGCCTCGAACTCCAGATCCACCTGCCTCTGCCTCCTTCAGCAAATCCTTCCAGCCTGCGCCACCAGAGCCGGCCTGGGTGGTGTTTCTTGCACTTGCTTTGGAGAACCAGAGCCTAGGTAGGCACGTGGTGTGAGAAAGGCAGACCCCCTGGAACTAGAGTTACAGACAATTGTGAGCCGTCATGTGGGTGCTGGGAATTGAACCGGGGTCCTTTGCAAGAGCAGCCAGTGCTCTTAACCTCTGAGCTGTGTGTGCTTCTTCTTTTATTTTAAAAAAAAAGCCAACTATAACATAAGATTTACCACTTCAGGCAGCTTTTAAAAATACTGCTCTCCCTGTCTGGATTAGCTTGTTGTCTGTTGCCAGCAGTGCAGTAGCAGACGGGTGCGGTTTAGCAAAAAAAAAAAAAAAAGATTTATTTTGCCTCACGGTTCTGAATGTGTGAGATTGAGAGGCTGTATCTGGTGGTGGCCCTTCTTCCTCACAGACTTTGTCATTGTCATTTTTATCTCTGTGGCTGGGCTTGCTCTGGGATTTAAGCACATGTGTGCCGCGGTGCTCACATGAAATCAGGAGACAACCTCAAGTGTCAGCCCTCACTGCCTTGCGTCCTTTGAGGCACGGTCACTCTAGTTTCCCCACTGCTGACTCTGGCCACCCAGCTTGCAACGGAGTCTCTGCTTTTTATCTTCCCACAGGCATGCTGGGATGGTGGAGGTGATGGCTCCAGCTGCTGCTTTCAGCTTTGCATGGGTTTTAGGGAATCAACCTCCATTTCCCTAGGCTACCTGCAGACTTTGTATGCAGTGTAAGGCATTATGTAAAGGGAGACGTGTGTGTGTGTGTGTGTGTGTGTGTGTGTGTGTGTGTGTGTGTGTTCTGGTCCCTCCACCAGGATCAGCCGTATGCCCCTCCCCCACGGCCATATAGATCACCCCTCTCATCTCTCCAGGCCACAGCGCTAAAACCCCACATTCACATTTGATTTCTACTCCCACACAACGGGGGATTAATTTTCATCTCCGGAATCCTTGAGGGATACACTCAGGCCACATCCAGACCACAGCACTGTCCCTGCTACAGTGTGAACAAATCGGAAATGTGAAATCTAAGCAGAACATGAATGCCAGGGCAGGAGCCCGGGATGGGGGGTGGGAGAGGAGGGGGGAGGGGGGCAGAGGAATTGCAAGGCCAAGTAGGCAGCTCTCAGTGGCCTGGAGGTGGTAAGCACCTTCTCTTTGGTATTTTCTGAGTTACTAATTTGTAAATTCAGTCTCCATAGGTACTTCCACATATGGGAAACCAAACGCCAAAAACCAGTATACGTCAAGGGTAGCACTCTGGTTTCAGGCATCCACTGGCAGTCTGGGAATGTATCCCTGGAAGAAGGGGGGAGGGGGAGAGGGAGGGGGACGGGGACGGGGGATGGGTATTTACAGGATCTTCCAGAGCTAGGTGTAGGATGAGCTGGAATTCTCCTAGAGAGGTAGGGTGCAAGGGTCCAAGGGGACAAACTGGCTCAGTACCTTTGCTCTGTGGTTTCCCAGAGCAGTGGTCTCCTGCTGAGCACCATGGTGCATTGGAGGTCAGGCCCAGGGTCACCAGAAGCACTCTCCATGACAGTAGAGCCACAGGGAGCACCCCAGGCTCCTGCCCTGCTCTGTGCATCCTCTATTAGCAGACCCAGAAATCCTTCCGGCAAAGCACTACAAAAGGCTCAGGAGGAGATGCCAAGGCTGAGGCTGCACGCTGACGGTCCCCGGTCCCCGACTTGCCTACTGAGGAATTTAAAATCTTCAACAAAGAGGAGGGCAACGGGGTATCACTCCAGAGCAGGGGAGAGAGAGGTGCCAGCCAATGAATTCACAATGCAACAGAAGATAGACCCACTACTGCACTGTGAATCAACCAACCAAGAGGCTATGTCTCAGATGTCCTACAGGGTTATCCTGAAGACCTATGGATCATGGAGAGGAAACAGAACATTAACCCTTCTCCTGCCTGGAGCCTCCGCCTTCACATTCAAGAGAGGCAGAGGCAGGTGATCCTCTCTGAGTTGGAGGCCAGCCTGGTCTACAGAGTAAGTTCCCGGGACAGCCAGGGCCATTACACAGAGACATACTGACTCTAAAAATAAATAAATAAAGTAATTAATAGTCTTATGTGTATGAGTGCTTTGTATGTACCTCTGTGTACCACATGGGTGCCTGGTGCCCACAGAGGCTAGAAGAGGGCATTGGAAAGCTCCAGAACTGGAGTTACAGAAAGTTGTGAGCTGCCATGTGGGCGCTGGGAATTGAACCCGGGTCCTTTGGAAGAGCGGCCAGTGCTCTTAACCTCAGAGCCACCTCTCCAGCTCTCCTCCTCCATGTCTACCATCCCTTTGGAGACGAGGTTCAGTGTCCGGCTGAAGGACAGGCTTGCGGAGACGGGTGCCAGTGCAGAGCCCAGCTCTGAGGAAGGGCGTCCATGACAGAGGCAGAGAGCCACGGAGGGAAAGAGCAGTAAGAGGCCACACACAGCTGATGACAGGGTGAGCTCGTCCTGGACACCTTGGCCTCATCTCCCTGGAACTCTGTTTTCCGTTAGCCACTCAGTCCCTAGCACTTGGAAACAGGCTGTAGGCAAAGGACATTTCTCTCTGGTTGACCAGAGGGCACCTCTAAAACAGTTTCCTCTATGGGTGACCCAACCACCAGAGCCCTTTCTTCTTCTTATTCCTTGGCCTCACAGGAGCAGCTGACACTGTTGCAAAATCATCAGTTCCAAGAAGGACATGGTGGCAGTGGCACCCAGCTGTAATCCATCACTCAGGAGGCTGAGGCAAAAGGATGACAAGCTTGAGGCTAGCCTGTGCTACAGAGTTCCTGGCCAGTCTAAGCAATAGAATGAGATCCTTTCTCAAAAGAACAAAAAACAAAACAAAAACAATTAAGAGGCTGGAGAAATTAAAAACGTGTAATGCTAGCCGGATGGTGGTAACAGTGGTGCACGCGTTTAATCCCGGTACTTGGGAGGCAGAGGCAGGTGGATCATCGCTGTGAGTTCAAGGCCAGCCTGGTCTACAGTGTGAGTTCCAGGACACCCAAAGCTAAACAGAGAAACCCTGTCTTGAAAACAAAAAACCAAAACCACTTTTGGTTGGGCGCGGGTGGCACACGCCTATAATCCCAGCACTCAGGGAGGCAGAGGCAGACAGATCTCTGTGAGTTCGAGGCCAGCCCGGGCTACAAAGTGAATCCAGGACAACCAAGGTTACACAGAGAGACCCTATCCCAAAATAAAATAACACACAAACACACACACACACACACACACACACACACACACACACAGAGAAAGAAAGAAACAAACAAACAACCCTCTTAATGCAGAATCCTGAGCACTGGGGTCTGGACCCCAGGGCCCATGAGACAGGCTAGGTATCCAAATTGTGCCTGTAGCAGAACCAAAAGGATCAATGGGGCTTGCTGGCTTCCAGCCTAGGGGAGAAAACTTGAGCCCCAGGTTCAGCGAAAGCCCTGGCACCTGATGGCCTCTTTTGGACTCCATGTGAGTCCAGATGCACAATACACATGTGTACATTTACTCGAATAGGCAGGCAGATAGGTAGGCAGGTAGATACATGGATGGATAGATAGATAGATAGATAGATAGATAGATAGATAGATAGGCATCTCAAGGGCTGGAGAGATGACTCAGTGACTGTTTTTCCACAGGTCCTGGGTTCAATTCCCAGCACCCACATGGCAGTTCATAACTGTCTATAACTGGAGTCCCATGAGATAGGATGTCATCTTCTGGTATATAGATGTACATGCATATAAAATAGGTAATCTGGAGGTGAGAGCAGGGTGCAGTGATAGAGCAATTGCTTAGCATCCATGAGGCCCTAAGTTTCAGCCCTAGTAGCAGAGAAAATAAAATCGAGGCTGGAGAATTAGCTCACTGGTAAGGGCACTTGGCTGCTCTCCAGAGAGCCCAGACTCAATTCCCACCACCTACATGGTGACTCACAACCACTTGTAACTTAAGGACGTGACCCTCTTCTGGAGAAAGCTTTAATGCCAGCATTGGGGACGGGGTAGGGTGGGGAGCGGGACAGGACACTTCTAGCTGGACTTTTGGCTACTTTATTGGGTTCTTTTTCCTACCCCCTGTCCCTTCCAGCCCCCCAACGCTAGGTAGGAGAGGAAGAAGGTTAGAGGAGAGAGGGGGCATCGGTATTGTTAGACTTTGGGGTTCCTTGGGGTGAGTTTTATCTCCAAGCAATAAACAGCAACAAACAGCAGCAGCAGGTGGGTAGCAGCTGCCACAGCCCCTCTTGGGGCTCTCACATTATATACCCTTTGAAGAGACCCCAGAATTCCAAACTATCTTCAGCTGGCAAAATCACGCCCCTGCTAGGGCACGAGGCAAACCATAAGCGGCTGCTGTGGACAATCTGAAGCAACCCATATCCCATACCTGGGGTTAAAACAAAAACATATTCCCTATAACTTTTTGTTTGTTTGTCTTTCGAGACAGGATTTCTCTGTATAGCCTTGGCTGTCCTGGGCTCCCTTTGTAGACCAGGCTGGCCTTGAACTCACAGAGCGCCACCTGCCTCTGCCTCTTGAGTACTGGGATTTAAAGGCGTGTGCCACCACCACCCAGCACATTTCTGTTTTTTTTAAAGAACCAAAAATTCTCACTACATTTCCCCCTTTCCACTTTAAGCCATTAATATCCATTTGACTAGCTGTGTCATGCTACTAAGGCAGAGGCAGGCGGATCTCTGTGAGTTCAAGACCAGCCTGGTCCACCAAGTGAGTACAGTACAGCCAGGGCTCTGTTATACAGAGAAACTCTGTCTCGAAAAACAAAAACAAACAAACAAACAAACAACAAAACAAATCTTAAAAAGAGAGAGAGAGAGAGAGAGAGAGAGAGAGAGAGAGAGAGAGAGAGAGAGAAAATAGGTAAGCTGCAGAAACAGAGACCCTACAGTACAGGGACTTAGAGAAGCCTGTTTTTCCAGAGGATTTTGTGATCTATTTGACAACCTTCCTCCTCAGCCTTGGTTAGTTCAGAGAACTGTTTATGTTACAGCCGTTATGTTGGTGGCCCTGATGGATGGTTTGCCTCCCTCCTACAGTGCTACCCTGTGAGGTATTGTGTGACCAGCCTAGCCCAGCAGAGGAGTAATTCATCACTCCACTCTGCATCTTCCCCATTGGTGTCACCTCCCATCATCCAGCTGCCCTCCCACAGGAAGGAGCCAGCAAAACAACTCGCAATCACATTAGCGGAAGGGGATGAAGGGCCAGAAAGCCAGCAGTAAGGCCCCGAAATAGAGCACTCACGTTACACTTGATAATCACCTCGCTCACCACGACTTGTGCAATTATGTAATGCCGATGTCAGTGGCTTTTTTTCTTGCTTGGTAAACAGATAGCAAATACGCTCCAAAGCCACTTACTGATGAGTCCCGACTACGTGGCAGGACATTTAAATGCACTTCTAACTACTTTGTCTCTATCCTCCCACCATGGGTCTGTTTTCCAGCTAGAAGTCTTCACTTTCTAGAAACTTCTCTAGCATATTTTTTCCCTGACATAATTTCCAGACAATAAATGACACACATCTTGTACAACCTCCCCCCCCCCCCCCCGCCCCTTCCAAATGCTAGGGGTTGAACCCATGGGCTGAGAGGCCTGTGCTGGATACGTTTTCTCCTGCTTTGCCTGTGCTCACGTGTCCTCTCTCAGATCAAGACCCCAGAGAGGTACCTCGGCCCTCCACCCCCAGTGTCTAGCTGGAACCGCCCTTCTTCCCTGTCACCAGGGATTGTTTCTGTTGGTTCTCAAGCCCCATGAAAGTGAGCCCTGTAGTAGGAGGGACTCAGGACTGGGGGGTGGGGGGAGGGGGATCACCTCACCTGGGGGCTCACTAGCTCCAAGTGAGACACCCTGACGCTGTGAAATTAGACTGAGAGTGATGGAGTAGGGTACCCACACATGGGTGTGCTCCTCAAAGACACACCAACCCAAGGGTACATAACACACACACACGCAAAGTAAATCCTCAACAGCAAGACTTCTCCATTCTACTTCTTCTGCTTCCAGATGCAGGCTAACCCACTGGCATTCTTGCCAGTCTCCCCAGTTTCTCGAGTCTGTTCCCTCTACCTAGAATATCCCTCAACCACATGAAGTCTCCCAAGTTCTAGGCCCCTTAACCACTATGCTATATCCGCTAGCCCATTTCTAGGCCCAGTTGGAAGGTCACCTCTGTGAACCTTCCCCACATGCCTGAAACAATTGAGATCTGTCTTTCTCTGGCTCCTAATGGCCGGAACAGCGCTTGTCTTTTTATAGAGCTGACCTCCCTTTAGGGCCGAGAGCTGGCATACTCAGAACATACTCAGGACAGTTCCTGGCCCATCTGTGTCTCTTCTTAAAAGTCCCTGAGCAGGGCAGTGGTGGTACATGCCTTTAATCCCAGGAGGAAGAGGCAGTAAGATCTCTGAGTTCAAGTTCAGCCTGGTCTACAGAGATCCTGGACAGACAGCGCTACACAAAGAAACCCTGTCTTGGAAAAAAAAAAAATCTCTGAATAGGGGACTGAGTATATGAATAACTCAGTGGTGGCACACACCTTTAATCTCAGCGCTTGGGAGGCAGAGGCAGGAGGACCTCGCCTGGTCTAAAAAGCCAGCCTGGAACTGCCAAAATAACACAGAGAAACCCTGTCTCAGAAAACTAAAAAAACCAAAACAAAACAAAAAACACTTGCTGCACAAGCCTTAACTACTTGAATTACTTCCCTGGACCCCAGGGTTGAGGAGAAAACATGCCCGAAAAGCGCATCCCTGCGCACACACACACACACACACACACACACACACACACACACACACACAAAATCATTAAATAAAATAAGAATGAAAACATTTCACTGGTCAAGCTTACTACTTCAAAGGATGGGCAGAGAGGCCAACTCAGAAACGCTACTTTAGCGCCACCTACTGGCACTCCCAAGTATGACAGTTTTCAGGTTCTCTGAATCCAGGAAACTCAATCTTTTCATTAGGTTTTGTTTGTTTGTTTAGATTTTTTTTTTTCGAGACAGGGTTTCTCTGTGTAGCCTTGGCTGTCTTAGATTTGCTTTGTAGACCAGGCTGGCCTCGAACTTACAGAGATCCACCTGCCTCTGCTTCCCAAATGCTGGGATTAAAGGCCTATGTGCCACCACACCCGGCTTCCTTGTGATTTTGTGTCTGTGTGTGTGTGTGTGTGTGTGTGTGTGTAAGAAAGAGAGACGGAGACACAGAGAGAAACAGAGGTGGCTCAATGGCTCATGTGCCACAAAACACATATGGAAGTCAGAGGACAACTTTTGTAACATAAATTCTCTTCTTCCTCCTATATGCAGGGTCTGGGAATTACACTCTGGTCATCAGGATTGCAATGTCAGGCAGTAAGGACCTTTAGCCAGACGGCTGGCCTCACTTTGGTTTTTGAGACAGTCTCTCACTGGGGCCTGTGGCTCCCCAGTTTGACTAGGCTGGCAATCAAGCTGGAGAGAGCCACCTGTCTGCCTCTCCAACACTGGATTGGAGCACATTCGACCACGTCTGGTCTTTTCGATAGGCGCTGAAATTCAAGTGCAGAGCCTTACACTTGCACAACACGACGGCTAATGTCAGTTGTCAACTTGTTGAGGTCTAACATCATTTCGAGTAGGGACCTCTGGGCGTGCCTCCGCGGGACTTCCTTGATTCGAGTAATTGAGGTGAGAACTCACCGACCATGGGTGGCACCATTCCCTGAGCTGAGGACTGTATGAAAAAGAGAAAGGGGGCCAGGCACAGTGGCGCACACCTGTAATCTACAGGTCAAGTCCAGGACAATCAAAGCTATGCAGAGAAACCCTGTCTCAAAAAACCCAGAGAGGGAGAGCAGAAGCAGTTGCCACTTTTCTTCTTCTTCTTCTTCTTCTTCTTCTTCTTCTTCTTCTTCTTCTTCTTCTTCTTCTTCTTCTCTTCTTTTCTCTTCTTCTTTCTTCTTCTTCTTCTTCTTCTTCTTCTTCTTCTTCTTCTTCTTCTTTTTCTTCTTCTTCTTCCTTTGGTTTTTCAACACAGGGTTTCTCTGTTGTAGCCTTAGCTATTCTAGACTCATTTTGTAGACCAAGTTGGCCTCAAACTCACAGCAATCTGCCTACCTCTGTCTCCCGAGTGCTGGGATTAAAGGTGTGCACCGCCGTGCCCAGCCCGTCACTTTGCTTCTTGACTTTGGGCCTCAAGTTCCTGCCACCCAGCCTTCCCATCATGATGGACTGTACCCCCAAAGTACAACCCACTACAAACCCTCCTTCAAGCTGCTTTTATCAAGTGTTTTAGGACAGCAGTGGGGAAAGAAGGACATTTACTAGTTGAGCTGTCTCCCCAGGGCTTGTAAGTCTCTCTCATGCTGCCTAGGTTGGCCTTGAAAGTGGCATATAGGTGAGGATAAGCCAACTCTGACCCTCGGGCCTTCACTTCCTAAGGACTGAGGAGAGAGTAAGAATGACAGCAAATGGCTTACAGCTTTGTGGCCACCTATTTTCTGTTTTTGTTTTTGGAAACAAGGTTTCTCTGTGTAGACAGAGATCCCCCTGCCTACTGAGTGCTGGGACTAAAGGCAGGTGCCACCATTTAGTTTTGGCTTTTACTGAGATGGGAGCATGGAGAAGGTGTGAACTAAGAGACATCCTCTGATGTCTACATTCTTTCTTTCTTTCTTTAAGTTTTTTGAGACAGGGTTTCTCTGTGTAGTCTTGGCTGTCCTGGACTCACTTTGTAGACCAGGCTGGCCTTGAACTCACAGCGATCCACCTGCCTCTGCATCCCAAGTGCTGGGATTAAAGGCGTGCGCCACCACGCCCGGCTCTTATGTCTACATTCAAAGGTCCCTTCTGCTACTGTGTGGAGGAAGGAGGGACTGTGTCAGGCAAAGAGAGAAGTGGACACTAGCTAAGAGACTACTGTAGGCCCCAGGGTGAAAGAACAGAGAGACGAAGCTAAGGGTGGGTGTGCACAGATGTGGACTGCCAAAATGTGTTGACTGATAAGGTAAAGGATAGAAGGGCTGGAGAGATGGCTCAGTAGTTAAGAGCACTGGCTGCTCTTCCAGTGGACCCAGGTTCATTACCCAGCACTCAGACGGCAGCTCACAACTGTCTGTAACTCCAGTCCCAGAGGATTTGACACCCTCACCCCAATATACATAAAATTAAAATTAGTAAGAGAAAAAAAAACAAAACAAAACAAAAGGAGAAAGCCTATCACCACCCCAAATACGGCCTAAGGAACCTGTCCTAATCAGGATTACTATTGATGCAATGAAGCATCATGACCAAAGCAACTTGGAGAGTGTGGTGGTTTGAATGAAAATGGTCCCCATAGGCCCACAGGGAGTAGCAATATTAGGGGTGGCCTTGTTGGAGGAAGTGTGTCAAGGGTGTGGCCTTGTTGGAGGAAGTGTGTCAAGGGTGTGGCCTTGTTGGAGGAAGTGTGTCAAGGGTGTGGCCTTGTTGGAGGAAGTGTGTCAAGGGGGTCAGCTTTGAGGTTTCAGAGGCTCAAGCCAGGCCCAGTGTCACTCTCCCTCCCTGATGCCTTTGGATCCAGATCCCAAGGTAGAACTCCCAGCTACTTCTCCATCACCATGACTGCCTGCACACCACAACGCTTCCTGCCATGACTGTAATGCACTAGACCTCTGGAACTGTAAGCCAGCCCCAATTAAATGTCTTCCTTTTGAAAAGCTGCCATGGTAATGGTGTCTCTCGACAGCAATAAAACCCCACATCACAGCTTATCACTGATGCAAGTCAGGGCAGGAACCTGAAGACAGGAGTTGATGCAGAGGCGATGGAGGGGTGCTGCTTACTGGCTTGTTCCCTATGATTTGCTTGGCCTATTTTCTTCTGGAACCCAGGATCACCAGCCCAGGGATGGCACCATCCACAATGGCCTGGGCCCTCTCCCATCAATCAGGAAATTAAAAAAAACAAAAAACAAAAGCTCTACAAGGGCCTGGAGAGATGGCTCAGCAGTTAAGGACACTGACTGCTCTTCCAGAGGACCCAGGTTTAAATCCCGGCACCTACATGGCAGTTCATAACTGTTAACTCTGAAGATCTGACACTTTCACAGAGATACACGCAGGCAAAACATCAATGTACATAAAATAAAGGTAAAAAAAAAAAAATTTTGTAATGCCCCACAGGCCTGCCTACAACCTGATCTTATAGAGGCATTTTATCAGTTGAGGTTCTCAAATGATTCTAGCATGTATCAAGCTGAGATAAAGTGGAAGTGGAAGGATAAATTGGTTATTAATGAAGTGGAGCAGATCAGGGAAGGACTTGGGTTTGGGCCACAGCCATGGATAAAATAGCTAATGGCATGGCCACGCTGACAGTGGAACGCAGTAGCACTCAGGAGACAGCTTTGGCCTGACTGGATGAATTGCTGTGACTGTGGTTTATGTTTGTGTGTGTGTGCATGTGGAGGTCAATTCTCTCCTTCTCCCACGTGGGTTACAAGGATCACACTTAGGTCATCAGACTTGGTAGCGTCCATCAAACTCATGATCCCCCTGCCTCCATCTCCCAAGTGGTAGGGCTATGGTAAGAGAGATGCCTTGGCAGGGTTCAGCCACCATACACAGCTGCTGGGCCACACCAGCCAGCGGGAATCAACACTGGATGAGATGTGGGTCAGAGCAGGAGGTAGCATCGAAAAGGAGCAAAGGACCAAGTGGCTCTATGAGCAAGCGAGACTCTGTAGCACACTGGCTCCGTCCCAGCTCCAGTTCGTAAGATGGCTCAGTGAGTAAAGGTGCTTGCCACCACGCCTGACAACTGTGTTGGATATCCAGGAGGCCTATGATGACAAAGAGACAACTCTTGCAGGCTGACCTCCGCACACACATTTACTAAATTAATAATGTGATAACTATTCATTTTTAATTAATCTTGGTTTTGAAGACAGGGTGTTTCCGTGTAGTCCTGGTTATCCTGAAACCATTCTGTAGGCCATGTTGGCCTCGAACTCAGAGGTCTGCCTGTCTCTGCCTCCCATGATCTAGGAGTGCTGGAGCCTATGCCACCACTGCCCAGCTGACAAATGTAATTTTAGAAAGACATGTTTGGACTGTTTGCCCGTCTATGTACCACATGCATGCAGTATCTGCAGATGCCAGAAGAGGGTGCCAGATGCCCCAGAACTGGAGTTAATAGACCGGGTGCTGGGAATGGACTCCAGAAGCTATGGAAGTGTAGTCAGTGCTCTTAAACACTATGCTAGGCTGGAGCACACGCCTTTAATCCCAAGACTCCAGAGGCAGAGGCAGGTGGATCTCTGTGAGTTCGAGGCCAGCCTGGTCTACAGAGTCCAGACCAACCAAGGCTACACAGAGAAACCCCATCTCAAAAAAACAAAAACAAAAACAAAAACAAAAATAAAAAAAATACTCAGCCATTTTTCTAGCCCTCTGTAAGAACAAGTTTTAAAAAACTTGTCTGGTTAAGAACACTGCTTTTCCAAAGGACCCAGATTCAATTCCCAGCACCCAAATGGCAGCTCACAAGTGTCTATAACTCCAGTTCCAGGGATTCTGACACCTTCAGACCAATGCACATAGAATAAAAGTATTAAGATTTTATTTATTTATTATATATACAGTATTGTGACCCCATGTGTGCCTGCAGGCCAGAAGAGGGCACCAGATCTCATTATAGATGGTTGTGAGCCACCATGTGGTTACTGGGAATTGAACTCAGGACCTTCATCTCTCCAGTCCCCAAATAAAATTATTTTTTAAAAAATTTAAAGGTGATTCCCAAGGAGTCTTCACTTTCCCAAAGATTTTTACAGGTGCTGAGGACTCTAACTTAGGTTTTCACACTGATACATCAAGCAATTCATGAAGGATCATTCCAAACCCTAAAACTAAAGCCCTTACACACACACACACACACACACACACACACACACACACACACAACTAGGGTGCCAGGAGCCAGTATCTTTTTTTTTTTTTTGAGACAGGGCTTTTCTGTGTAGCCCTGACTGTCCTGGACTCACTTTGCAGACCAGGCTGGCCTCCAACTCACAGCAATCTGCCTACCTCTGCCTCCCAAGTGCTGGGATTAAAGGTGTGTGCCACCTCTGCCTGGTTCACTATTTCCTTTTTCAATGATGAAATTCATACAGGCTTTCCTAGGATCACACAACACAGTGAGGATGGAGCAGAACTCCAGAAAAGAGAAGCCACACTGCAAAGTCCTACAGTCAAGCTACTAAGGCTGACCTTTGAACTTGTGACCTGCCTGCTTCTGTCTTCCAAGCAGGTGGGTTCCAGAGCCGTAGCACTTTCTACTCTTTCTGCACTTAGCATTCTCTCCCCATACCCAGGCTAGCTAAAGGAGCTCTAGCGATCAGCAGCTTTCCCCTGCAACCCAGCAGCAACCATGTGTATTGCAGCTACTCCAAAAACCTCATGGTTAAGGAGTTTCATATCCTGTGGCAATTCCACTCCCAGTGCAGGGAAAACACTTTGAATGGACTCATCTAATCTGAGGCCTAAGAAGCTATTACCTGTACTCTCATCTTTAGTGCATTCCTGACTATTTTTGAAGAAC
The DNA here is from genome assembly GCF_903995435.1 of Acomys russatus. Taxonomy (NCBI): domain Eukaryota; kingdom Metazoa; phylum Chordata; class Mammalia; order Rodentia; family Muridae; genus Acomys; species Acomys russatus. The sequence continues at coordinate 26,310,536 of NC_067165.1, forward strand.
CAAAGTACGTAATGGTATTCCTGGGTTCTCCGAGTGTCAAGAAGGAATGGAAAACTCCAGTACACTGCCATTTTCCACGGGAGGAAACCATAACTTGCAACACGCTAAAGGTAAAAAAAATATACATGATGAAAACCAATCCAAGTCCCGAAGCCCCATCCTAGAATAAGGCCAAATAAATGTACCCTTCAATTCAAAGACTCAAAGATACAGCTGAGAAGGGGAAAGAAGTGTTTAAAAGTCTGCGTTACACATGGTGGCACATGCCTTTAATCTCAGCACTCTGGAGGCAGAGGCAGAGGCAGAGGCAGGTGGATCTCTGTGAGTTCAAGGCCAGACAGTTCTACTAAGGCCATGGGTAGTCTAAACACTTCTCAATAAAAAGAACCAGAGCTCCGTGGGAAAATGGAGTTGGGTAAGAGAAAAGGAGTGACCTGAAGTGTCTTGTACTGTAAAGACCAATGTCACAGGCGAGACACTTGGACTGAACCAACTCTGTCACAAAAGCACACATGGGCAGCTAGGGGCACAGCTCAGTAGGACAGGGTTATTGTGGTGTAAAGTCCTGGGTTCAACACACAACACTGAAGTAAAAACAAAAGTAAACTCTACAGTCAACTTGTTTCTATTGACTTTAGGTGGGACAATTCAACCAACAATATAAACTACAGAACTGGTATTAATCCATAATGATTAAAATGACTAAATGGGGAGACACACCACACCCTTCTTATAATTAGTAAATAAAGGAATAGAAGTAGTGAATCAACACTTGACCAAATCCTCAGTATTATTTGTTGCAGTCGGTAGAAACCCACAGATGCCAAAATCAGAACCAGAGAACATAGCAGCCTCAGGTATGTCCCTCCCTGAACGGTACTCTAAAGGGAGAGCTAGTCTCAGAGCAGAAGTCTGTCTGGCAGACATCACTTCACCCACGTGATCCATCCAGCCTCCTCAGTGGTCATTAGTCTCATCAGCATCTTGCAGTGGACATAACACACTGAAACCCAGAACTGTGTGAGTCTCCTGCCAAAGAATAACCTCAGCCTAATAATGGAGTTGCCAGGTAAATAAACACAATTTAAAGACATTCTGTAACTGTCTAGTGCTCTCAGGACAGCAAGTCTAAAAAAATGGTGACTAAAGCCAGGTGTGGTGGCACTCATCTGTGTAATCCCAGCAATTTGGGAAGGCGAGAAAGGATTACAAATTCAGTACAAGGCTGCAACTTTAGCCAAACCCCTCAAGATAGATAAAAAAAAAAAAGGTCAGAGATGGAACTCTGTGGCAGGGTACTTATACACAGCAAGTGCTAGTTCAACTCCAAGTCCTGTGGAGAAAACAAGAATGGAAAAACATCAAGGTGCTGGGCATGGTGGCGCACATCTATAAATCCAGCACGCAGAGGTGGGTGGATAGCTGTGAATTCAAAGCCAGCCTGGTCTACAAACAGGACAGCCAAGGCCATACAGAAAAACTCTTGTCTCAAAAAACCAAACCAAACCAAAGAAACAAAAGAAAAAACCCCGCAAGGCTAAGAAATAAAAGGCAATAGAATGCATTGTGGGATTCTAGATAGTATGAGGAACCAGGAAAAATAAAGACAACAGGCGCAATTTCAGTCTGTAGCTTAGTCGATAGTGCTTTATGGACATTTACTGGTTTGGGTAACTTTATTATGGCTATGAAGAATGTTAACATTTAGAGGGAAGCTGGGTGAATAGAAGAAACTTGTTATTTTTGAAAATAAGTTTTAAAGCTAGGACATGCTGGGAGTAGACAGCTATCAACTATAACTAAAAATAAAGTGAGTAGATCTTAAGAGATTCATGCATTGTTGATACTCAAAATCTGAAATTCTCTGAACTCTGACATGATGTAAGAATGTTCCCCCTCATTTCAACAAAGTAAAATAAGCACAGCTATCCAAATTATTACACTCACAAATGACAAAAGAGAACCAAGCTGTGAGACTAAGTTAGTGGAAAAGGTGTGTTTAGTAGGAGAAATGGTTTAGCTGCATTTTAAGGCCAGCACTGAACTAGTTTTTAAACCAGTCTCTTCAGCAGTCAGGGAGCAGCATCACCACCTCCCCAGGGTCTCACATAACCCAGGCTGGCCCTGAACTCGCTTTGTAACCAAGACCACCCTGTAGTTTCCCATCTTCCTGCTCTCACCCCCGCCGTGGCCCAGCACTAGGGTGACAGGTGCTGCCACCATGCTGTTTTATATGGTATTAGCAACTAGCAGCAGAGCTTTGTGCATGCTAGGCAAGTACTGAACCAGCCGAGCTACATCTCCATCCTGAGTCTAACATTTTAGGGAAGGGAAAAAAATTGAACATGGGATTTTTGGAAAAACAATTTTAATAGACCAAACCCAAGGTCCTGAACTCGTCCAACATTGAGCGATCTTGAGCCCCTCAATACGCAGGAAGGTTACAGATGAGCTGCCACCTTCTTGGTCCCTTCCTTTTGGTCTACTCCTAAAGCCGTGAGACACTTTCCATGAGATATGAAGAGATTGGGAAGCAATGGCTCAAATCACTTAAGTGCTAACATTTTAAATGGGAAAAAATTTTTCTTTTTTAAAAATTGTCGAGTTTCTCTGTGTAGCTTGGCTGGCCTTGAACTAAAAGTGATCCACCTGCCTCTGCCTCTCTAGTGCTGGGATTAAAGGTGTGCGCTATCACGTCCATTGGCAAAAAATAATTTTGAATAATCTCATGTCCAACCTAAATAAAGTGGGAAAAAACACAGGTAAACTTGCTTTTCTCTGGATACTTTCCCACCTAAATTACTAAACAAAGTGACTTATGAGAATCCTAACAACACTAAAGGAGTCAAGAATTTAAGGTGGGGCTAGAGACAGCTCACGGGTTGAGCACATTAGTTATTCTTCCAGAGGACCAGGGTTCCAGAGGACCAGGGTTCAATTCCCAGTACCCACATGGTCAAGCTTATAGCTGCCTATAGTTCAAGTTCCAGTGGATCCAATACCCTTACACGTATGCAGGCCAAATACCAATGCACATAAAACATTTTTTAAATTAAATGTGAAAAATTTGTATATTCAAACTAATAGAAACACTGAAATGCCCAATTTGGGGAGATCCATTTTATAAAAAAGAGTTTTGAGGGGCTGGAGAGATGGTCAAAGGTTAAGAGCACTGGCTGTTCTTCCAAAGATCCTGAGTTTAATTCCCAGTAACCACATGGTGGATCACAACCATCTACAATAAGATCTGGTGCCTTCTGGCCTGTGGGTGACATGTAGGCAAAACACCAAATGCATAAATAAATCTTTAAAAAAAAAAGTTTTGCAGAAAAAAAAATATCCAGAAGATTTTACTGTGCTTTTGGTATGCAGGGCTGACTATAATGTTAGAAATCAACACTGATTTTCCTCCCCAGGGAGGGCCTAGGAAGCACCAACCAACTCAGCTATATCCTAACGTTACTGAGCCCCTTACTCTGCAGCCCGGACGTGTGGAATTCCAGGGTAACACACTGTCTACAGTATTAAACTTCATTCTCAGAATCCCTTAATATATAGTTTTCGGACTTTTAACTCTCTAGAATCGGGTCATCTTAAGAGCAAAGACCATCCGGCAGGAGAGATGGCTCAGAGGTCAAGAGCATTGTCTGCTCTCCCAGAGGTCCTGAGTTCAATTCCCAGCAACTGCAACCACACGGTGGCTCACAACTAACTATAATGAGATCTGGTGCCCACTTTTGACCTGCAGGTGTACACACAGGCAGAATACTGTATACATAATAAATAAATCTTTAAAAAAAAAAAAAAGGCAGATCGCTGTGAGTTCGAGGCCAGGCTGGTTTACAAAGTGAGTCCAGGGCAGCCAAGGCTACACAGAGAAACCCTGTCTCAAAAAAGACAAAACAAAAAAACCTTAAGGAAAAAACAAATTCCAATTGTGATCAAAGTTTATACAAAGAGCAAGCCACTAGAATTTCACTTTTAGGACCTGTATCCCTAGGGAACGCTGTCTTAGCTGGCCATATATTAGACACATATGCTTGGGTACTGCGTGCCACTTCTTTTTATAGACGTTCCTACAGAAGTTGCATAGTATCTGACACCTAATAAAACACAAATATTGTGGAGTGTCTTAGCAGTGCTGTTTTCTCTATGAAGAACCAGAAACAAAGCATTATGAATACTGTCACACTTTGGATCACAGAAGTCAGTCTTTGGTTCAAACCAAGCCCAAGCTATGTCTTTCCAACACCAACTTTTTGCTGACAGGATCTCATTCGTCTAACTGGCCTCAAACTTGCTATGTAGTAAGGATGATCTCTAACCTTTATCCATCCTGCTCCCACCTTGTGAGCGCTGGGGTAACAGGCACACAACACCATGCAGGACCTTTAACACGAATTTTCTAAAATGAGTCCCTATTTTACCTCTCAAAACTCCTTCCATGTCAAAATCTCTCCCCAAAATATAGCAGACTCAAATAATACTAAATGGTACTAGAAGTGATGCTCAACAGGATCTCACGTTTATTGAGAAGTGATTAATGGTAAAAAGAAAGGCAATGCCCTTTCCTCATTGGCTGAACAAGAAACTGAAGAAACATTCACTACATGTTTTACAATTATTTTCTCTTCCAAAATGCATTTCTGAAAACAAGTTTTTACCACTGTTCTTTAGCTTTGAAATCAAATTAATCCTGACTTAATCAGTATAATGTACAAGAACAGAACATTTCTTAGGGACTCCTAGTACTTTACTTTGAGTAACAAAGGGTCAGAGAAAATGAATCACCCTTACAGACACAACCTTGGGTAACACTGTTATTAACTCTCCTAGACAAAAATTCTTCATAAAAATTTTCTTCCAGTTCGGAAGGGAAAAATCAAATTCCCACTTTCTGGGGTGGACACCCAAAATCTGCGCAACTCAAGTGTTCTCCAAGTGCAAATGTCAAAATGGGAGGAGGAAAGGGTTTAAAAATTAGAGAAAATTGTATGCACTTACGGACTTAAAAATCCGAAAAATATAGTAAAAAGACAAAAAAACAAAGCATTATGCTCTGAATCACAACCAAAGCCAAAATAAAAGGGACATTTTTTACCTAAACTATCTAGAGGGAATTTTTGTTTAGGTTTTTCTCTTTTTTTTTTTTTTTCCTTTTTTTTTTCTTCCATTTTCCAGTTAAGTCCTATGTCTTTTGTGAAATTCCAATACTTAAACTGCAAGTTTGCAATCGTCTCTGAAGTCAATGAAATTAAGAAAAAAGTCCTAATTTTCTTGAAGGTCATTGTGTCCTCTTAGGATAAGTAGATGCAACCGTTGCTGCAGTCTGCAGAACCGCTTTTTATTTCCCACGACCTTGACGTTCCTAAGGAGGCAAGAAAAGAGTTGAAATAGTTAGCTAAAACTTATCTAAATTAAAACTTTATAGCATAAAACCTCCAACCTCTTGCCAAGTAAAAAAAAAAAATGACTAATTATGTGTACAGTATTACAAAACTTAGTGAGTGTAGTTGCACATACCTGCATTCCCAGTATTTGGGAAGGCTGAGGCAGGAGGGTCATCATAAATTTGAAACTAGTCTGGACTATGGAGTAAGACCCTGTCTTAAAGGGATTAATAAATAAATAAAACCACAAGGCTTTTAAAAGAAAAAGGGCTAACTGGCTGTAACACTCACACACCTTTGACCCCAGCCCTCAGGAGGCAAAGGCAAGAAAATCTGAGTTCCAGACCAGCCTGGTTGGACTACAGAGTGAATTCTAGAATAGCCAGGACTATGTAAAGAAACTGTCTCAAAATACAACAAAGAAGTGCACAGTCCTAAACTTAACTATCTTCTCCCACTGACCTTATAACTATAGTTCTGATGTTAGTATAAATCTTCCAAAAAGAATAGCAACCCCGCCTTTGGGCTTCCATGCACCAGGTCCTGTAACTACTAACAACCTCCATACTGCCACTCCAAGACTATAATTACTTCTGAGGCTCATTTTTTGTTTTGTTTAATCCAAGCTGATCCCAAGTTAGAATGTTCCCTCTTGCCTTAGCCCTCACTGTGCTGCTATTACAGACGGGCATACTACACCACGTCATTAGTTCTGCCTTAAACTAAACCTCAAAGTTACTTACCTGCACAAGATTACCTACCCAAGATGAAAAAGAACCATAATTAATAACAAGGACTGTATCAATGTAGCTACTATACCAATGCCATTCCTACAATATGTCAATCTTTGAGAAAACTTGTAAACTGTAGTTGACATTATCCAAGAGGCAAAGAGGGGATTCCCAGGGCAAGCTGGCTCACTGGACTAGAATTGAGAAATTCCAGGTATAGCAAGAGATCTTGCCTCAATACATAAACTGGAGAACAACCAAGGAAGACATCCATGTCAACCTCTACATACATGTGTGCACCAAAAAGTTACATACCTTATGTACATGTATGAAAATATAATCACAACAGTAAACATTAGGACTATCCCACATATTCTAATCTCTAGAAGTCAGCTGCCATCCAAAGTAACAGAAACTAAAGATTTAATGTTTTGGGACTAGAGAGATGGCTCAGTGGTTAAGAGTGCCGCCTGTTCTTCAAGAGGTCCTAAGTTCAATTCCCAGCAACCACACGGTGGCTCACAGCCATCTTAATGTGATCTGGTGCCCTCTTCTGAATATAAAGCACGCATATACAATAAATAAATAATTTTTAAAAATAAAGATTTAATGTTTCTAGAATTTCTCTATTAAAATCTCCTGAAACTTCAATAATGGACATTGTGATGGTTTGGATGAAAACAGGCCCCACTGACTCATGGCCCCTCAGCCAGTAGAACTATTTGGGAAAGACTGGGAGACACAGCTGTATTGGAGATGTTACTGGGAGAGAAGGCTTTGGGGTTTCATCCCAAGTGTATCTGACTGGCTGTCTCTGTCCCACCCCTCTCTATCACATACACAACCAATCTCAATCTCTCAACTGTTCACACCACTATGCCTCTGTTCCACCATTATGGACTCTAACCCTCTGAAACCTAAAAGTAAATGAATTCTTTCAGAGGTTGGCTTGTCATGGAGTTTTACACAGCAAAGGAAAAGACAGACATATTACTTACATTAGGAAAACTGGCTTTAAAATTAAACCAAACTACCAGGCACGTAGGCCCAGGCCTACACTCCCAGCACTTAGGGTGCTAAGGAGGAAGAGCACAAGAGTATCAAGTCAGCCTGAGGTATTAGAATATGGCCCTCTCCCAAAATAATAATCCTCAAATTAAACAATCATTTCTTTCAGTCTGATTTTTGTTTGTTTGTTTTTTGAGACAGGGTTTCCTCTGTGTAGCCTTGGCTGTCCTAGACTCACTGTGTAGATCAGGCTGGCCTCGAACTCACAACAATCCACCTGTCTCTGCCTCCCAAGTGCTGGGATTAAAGGCGTGTGCCACCACGCCCAACCTTCAGTCTGAATTTTTAAAACTAGTCTACTAGGTTCACCCCCAAGTACCATTAATATCTTTATAAAGTCCAAAGCAAACAATAAAAAACTGGTGTTTATTTACCTAACTCATATTAATTTGCAATGTAAACTAGGCTATTATATTTAAAAATTAAGTAAAGTGCTTGTTATATCTTAGCATAGAACCAGAAAGTTTTAACCTGTTCTTATCCTATAAGAGACCAAACCCCAACACATACATCTAATTTTAGTAAAAGGTCTAATCAAAGCACTTAAAAGCTCAGCTTCTAATCCCAACACTCAGGAGAGACAGGTAGATCTCTCTGAGTTTGAGGCCAGCCTTGTTTACATAATGAGTTACAGGACAGCCAGGGCTACACAGAAAGACCCTGTCTCAAAAAACAAACAAAAACAGCATTTAAAGCTTTAGTAAGAAAAGAAGTCAGAGACACAGCTCAATGGTAGGATTTCAAGCACCAGGCTAGCACTTCAGTGTTACAATAATAGTAACGATGATGATGATAACAAAGTCCTTAAAGATTATAAAGACACTTTAGCATTTACACTAAAGTTAATGATTTTGGAACTAGTAAATAATTATATTTTAAAAATTGTTTTGTTTTGGGGCTGGAGAGATGGCTCAGTGGTTAAGAGCACTGGCTGTTCTCGCAGAGGTCCTGAGTTCAATTCCCAGCACCCACATGGTGGCTCACAACCATCTATAATGTGATCTGATGCCCTCTTCGGGCCTACAGGTGTATATGCAGGCAGAATACTGTACACATGATAATAAAGAAATAAATCTTTAAAAAAAAATTGTTTTGTTTTGTTTTGTTTTTTGAGACAGGGTTTCTCTGTGTAGTTTTGGCTGTCCTAGACTCACTTTGTAGACAAGGCTGGCCTCGAACTCACAGCAGTCCGTCTGCCTGTCTCTGAGTGTTGGGATTAAAAGTGTGTGCCACCACGCCCAGCCTTATAAAATAGTTTTGAGGCTAAAAAGAAATGGTTTGGTGGTTAAGAGCACTGGCTATTCTTCCAGAAGACAAGGGCTCAAGTCCCAGCACCCACAAGACAGTTCACAACAATATGTAATTTTAGTTCCTGGCCATCCAACACCCTCTTCTGATCTCTTCAGGTGAAAATAAACATATCCAAGCAAAACACATACATAAAATAAATAAATCCTTTTAAAAGGTAAAGCAACATTTTAATTAAGAAAACAAACTATGGGCTGGAGAGATGGCTCAGAGGTTAAGAGCGCTGCCTGCTCTTCCACAAGTCCTGGTTTTTCAAGACAGGGTTTCTCTGTGTTGCCTTGGCTGTCCTGGACTCGCTTTGGATCCGCCTGCCTCTGCCTCCCAAGTGCTGGGATTAAAGACATGCGTCACCATGCCCGGCCACTTGACAGTTTTATGTAACACAAGGTATCTTGAAATTACAATTCTCTTGCCTCAGTCTTTAACGTGTTGAGATTACAGGACAGTGTCATCAAACCTAGTAAAAAACAGTAAAGTGCAAACCCTGGAAGGTTACACCTTACACGAGATTATCAAAATTAGTATTCCCAATAACGGCATAAAGTATCTTGAACTCACTCTAAGATTAAAATACATGAAACCAAATGATCTTGGATAAAAAGAATTGCTATATGACATTAAGAAAATTGGAACCACACATTGTGGCAAGTGCCTGTAGTGCCATTTACTCAGTGGCCCCACTTGAACACTCATTTGGGCTTTCTAGGCCAGCATGCCCAATACGCTACAACTGCAAAAAGCTGTTTGTGTTACAAAACTATATTGTCAATGTAGAATTTCCTGATTTGGATAATACACTGTGGCTACATAACTGTGTGGGGGTATTACGAAGCCTGGATCTTTACTCTCAAGTGGTTCCTAAAGAGAGGCCAGGCGTGGCAGTGCACACCTTTAATCCTAGCCTTGGCTGTCCTGGACTCATTTTGTAGACCAGGCTAGCCTCAAACTCAGTGATCCGCCTGCCTCCGCCTCCCAAGTGCTAGGAATCAAGGCATGCACCGCCATTGCCCTGCATGGGTTTCACATATGGCAGCTCACAATCATCTGTAGCTCCAATCTCAGGGGACTGACTGACAGCCTTTTCTATCCTCCACAGGCACTGTACACACCTGGTGCACAGACATGCCTGCAGACAAACATTTATACACATAAAATAAAAATAAGGTTTAAACACATACATCCCAAAGGGACCCATGAGACAAGCTCAGCAAGTAATAGTCCTTGCTTTAGAAACCTGAGGACAGCTGGGCCTGATGGCACAAACCTTTAATCCCAGCACTTGGGACGAAAAGGCAGGTAGACCTCTGTGAGTTCAAGTCCAACCTGGTCTACACAGAGAAAAACAAAAAGTCTAACAACCAAATTCAATCTCCATAACCTACATAAAAGTGGAGGAAAACCAACTCCACAGACTTGTTCTCTGACCTGCATGTGTGTTGTATGTAGTAAGTGAACCCAAACACACACGCACACGCACAAACATTTCCCCCCGCCCCCCCCAAGACAGGGTTTCTCTGTGTAGTCTTGGCTGTTCTGGACTCAACCAGGCTGGCCTCAAACTCACAGTGATCCGCCTGCCTCTGCCTCCCGAGTGCTGGGATTAAAGGCGTGTGCCACCACCCAGCAAACACTTTTTTTCTAATTAAAAAAAAAAAAAATCTGCAGGGGATGGGGAGGATTTATACTGTGGCGCTCTCTCCACATCTACCCACTGCCCACCTCCTTACTCTTTGCTGGATCATGGACCTTAAACAAGTAACTTTGATATAAATGACTGAATATTCGAGAACTTGTCTAGGCTCTTAACTCTAGCTCTGCCCATGAGGGACTGTCTGTGTGTAAACTAGAAGGGAGGAGACTCCTGCCTTCCACCCAATCTTATGACAGCTCAGCAGAACCATTTACATTCTTCCTTATTCTTGCTGCCCATCATTAAATCACTACCCCTGAAACTTTCATCAAATGGACTCTAATTGCAGATCTGAAAATTCTTCTGACTTCTTCAGGTTCCTGCATGTAGTACAGACACATTCTAGCTTACATGCACATAACAAACAAACAAAAAACAAAGTAGAGCGGGCGTGGCGGCACACACCTTTAATCCCTGCACTTGGGAGGCAGAGGCAGGTGGATTGCTGTGAATTTGAGGCCAGCCTGGTCTACAAAGCGAGTCCAGGACAGCCAGGACTACACAGAGAAATCATGTCTCGAAAAACAAAACAAAACAAAAAATACATATATAAAATAAAGTTTTTTTTATTTTATTTTTGTGTTTTGTTCCCAGGAGCCAGAGTTAAGATGACTGTGAGCCATCATGTGGTTAATAGGAACTAAACCTGGCCTGTCTGTGACAAGTGCTCTTAAACCTCTTAAGCCATTTTTCCAGCTCCATAAATTTAAAGTTCATGTAGGGCACAGTGGCCCATTCCTTTAACCACCAGCACTCAGGAGGCAGAGGCAGGTGATCCCTGTGAGTTTGAAGGTAGCTTGACCCACAGAGTTCTGGGACACCAGGGCTCCATAATGAGACCCTGTCTCCAAAATAAATAAGCAAATGAATAAATTCACATGATGTGAAGCCAAATCTTACAGAATCTATCTTCTCTAAATGACTTCATGCATTATGACAGTAATAGAACCAAAATCTGTATATATAGCAGGCAGTTTCTGATGTTTGTTAAGACCTACCAGGGGACTGGGGATACAACTAGTATTTGTTTTGTATAAACAAAATGCTCAGTTCAAGCTGAGCATATATATATATAGCATATATATATATAATCAGGTATGGTAGCACATGCCTGTAACCCCAGCACTAACAAAGTAGAAGCAGGATAATCTAAGTTTAAGGTCAAGTACCTTTCAGAAAAGGGCACAGTGTAACACAGGTAACAATAAAGAAAATGGCAGTGTCTGCATGTGACCAACACAGTCCTCCTATACACGTTTTCTTGGGTGATGCTGAAGATAGAATGGAAGACTGAAAATATTCTGCCAACATTTCACCACTGAGCAACATACCCCCATAGACTTTAAATCACCCCTTAATCACATATTAACAAATGTAAAATGCTTTGTAAATAATTAATGTACTATATACTGTTTAGGGAAGAATGATAAGAAAAGGCTTTAAGTGAGAGACTTAACTCAGGGCCTTTCATGTACCAGTGCTGAATCCCCCCCCCCCCTTTTCTTTCTTTCTTTCTTCTTCTTCTTTTTTTTTTTTTTTTTTTTTTTTTGGTGTTTCAAGACAGGGTTTCTCTTATAGTCCTGGCTTTATAGACCAGGCTGGCCTTGGTATCAGCATTTTAATACACACTGTTCTTTAGCACTCCAGGTGACTTCAAGTTCTAATTATCCTCTAACACTAGGGTCAGCTGGGTCTTGTTTACGAAAGAGGGTATAACAGATACCTGCGCTGTATTAGTTGGAGCTATAATTGTGTCCAGAAGGGGGCAGTGACAACTTTACTATCGACCTCTTTAGTGAAGAAGCTATCTAAACTGCCACATTCAGTGCTTTTCTTCATTTGCAGACTTAAGGGTCAACAGTGAATACAGAAAAGCAGAAAGACACCACCTCTGCTTGCCTTAATTCACTAGTTTTTTCCTCTTTCAAGAGCTACAATCAGGTTAACAATGGCTCAGCAGCTCAGTGCTTGCCATCAAGCCTACCGACCTGGGTATGAGCTCATGTATCAGAGAACTACAGCAGACTGTCCTGACCTACAAATGCACACTGTGGCTCAAGCACCCAACATGTATACACAAACACAAAATAAATGAGACCAAAGAAAAGAGCTACAGGAAAGTCCTTTATCACACTGTCCCTTGATCTAATGAGAAGAAGTCAACGCAATGCTTCAAAAGCTGTGGCAGCCTCTCAGCATTCCAGCAAAATAAGACCTGGGCTTCTTTGCCTAGTCCCCACTAACAACCCAACACACACAGCAAAGATGGTGAACCTGCAGGATTTTCACTCTCATTCCTCCATTTCTTTTTTCCATTTAGATCATGAGTACCATGTAGCCCAGGATGGCCTCACAGGTAACATTGAGCTTCTAATCCTCCTGCCTCCACCCTTCCAATGCTGGGATTATAGGCATGGGCTATTCAGTTATGTAGCACTGGAAGCTGAATCCAGGATTCTGTGCAATTGGAGCAAGCATTCCACAAACAGAGCCACATTCCCAGACAGTGGGAAAAGAGGACCAATCCCACCTGTTGTCTTCCTGCCTCCCACACATGTGTTGAGTATACAAATACACTCACAAGTACAACTGGATGATCATTTGGTGGTAACTTCCAAGTGTTGAAGGAAAGAATAAATGAAAACCAGCAATAAGTATGGTTTTTTTTTTCTTTTCTTTCTTTTTTAAGACAAGACTTCACTATGTAGTCCTGGTTGTCCTGGAAGTCACTAAGGAGATCAGGCTAGCCTCAGAGAACCACCTGCCTCCAGAGTGCTGTGAGTAAAGGCATTTGCCACCATGCTGGGCAAGTATGGTAATTTCTACACTAATCATTTAATAAGAAAATATAGGCCTGGTGTGGCGGCGCACGCCTCTAATCCTAACACTTGGGAGGCAGAGGCAGGCAGATCGCTGGGAGTTCGAGGCCAGCCTGGTCTACAGAGTCCAGGACAACCAGGGCTACACAGAGAAACCCTGTTTCAAAAAACCAAAAATAAAATAAAATAAAGAAAATATAAAGCCCATATGCAATGGCTTACACCTACAATCCTGGCTGAAAAAAACCTGAAAAACTGCTTTGAGTTTGTGGCCAGCCTGAACTCATCAGGCTTTCTCAAAAAAGAGTAAAATTAACCAACAAGTTTTAACAGATTACAAAGCCACTAAAAGTGATGTCACGGTGTCTGGTGTGGAACACAAGTAAGTGAGGAACACTTGGTGCTAAGATAATGCTATGAACAGGCCAGTGAGGTGGCTCAGTGAGTAATGGCAAGGCCAAGACCTACATGGTGGAAACAATCAACCCCTCAAAGTTGCCTCTGACTTCCAGTTTCATGCATGGGGGTGTGTGTTTCCACTATGCGCTCTCGCTCTCTCGCTCTCTCGCGCGCTCTCTCTCTCTCTCTCTCTCTCTCTCTCTCTCTCTCTCTCTCACACACACACACACACACACACATTTTAGATACAAAGAAAAAAATAGTTACAGCTGGGTGTGGTGGCACACGTCTTTAATCCCAGCACTTGGGAAGCAGAGTCAGGCGGATCACTGTGAGCTATGACTTCAAGGCCAGCCTGGTCTACAAAGTGAGCCTAGGACACCCAAGGCTACACAGAGAAATCCTGTCTCGAGAAAAAAAAACAAAAAACAAAAACAACAACAACAAAAAAATACAAACCAGGAAATGGCTAGCCTGTAATCCCAGCATTCAGGAGGTGTAGACAAAAGGATCAGGAGTTTAAGAACAGCTAGACTAGAGACCGGGATAGGGGAGTGAGACCCAAAACATGCAAAGATGTCACTAAAATGTACTGGAAATATAAAGCAAGACAGATGCAATGTCTGAAGGTTTCAGGACACTGAACTATATCAGGTGACAGAATGATTGAGTAATAATGGTTGGCAATAATGGCTGTCTCTAAGTGTGGTCTGCCAAGATGCATGTCTGATCATGGACCTTAAGAACAGCTATGGGGGCTGGAGAGATGGCTCAGAGGTTAAGAGCACTGTTTGTTCTTCCAAAGGTCCTGAGTTCAATTCCCAGCAACCACATGATGGCTCACAACCATCTATAATGAGATCTAGTGTCCTCTTCCGGCATGCAGGCAGAATATTGTATAAGTAATAAATAGTAAATCTTAAAAAAACAAAAGGCAGTACAAGTGTAAGTGCTTTCCTAGTTACCTCCTGTTACTGCATTACCACCCTAATTGCCATAAAGTCTTCCGCCGTCTTGTAAATAATACAAAGGCACACACACACCTGAAGTAGTGCCTTGATGAGTTATGAATCCCATTCTCAAACTTCCTTGGAAGCCTAATGAACTAATAAGACGTTTAGTCAGTTATGCAAGGACAGGCAATTCTGACTGAAATGGAAACAGAGCTACCAGTGAGTCTTTCCACAGAACATTAACTAATAAGCAATGGGACACAAATATAATCAAAGCCTTAATTTTAACAGGCGATGGTGGCGCACGCCTTTAATCCCAGCACTTGGAAGGCAGAGGGAGGTGGATCTCTGTGAGTTCGAGGCCAGCCTGGTCTACAGAAGGAGTTCCAGGACTACACAAAGAGAAACTCTGTCCAGGGGGTGGGGGAAGGGATCATCATCTAATACCTAACCATATAAAGTTCATTATCAGAATTGAGACTGACTCAGTAGAGCTCTTAGCATGCATAAAGCCCTGTGTTGAGGCCCAAGCAATGTAAATGGGATGTGGTGGCAGCGGTGGTACTGTAATACCAGCACGTGGAAAGTGGAGAAATGGATCTTCTGATCAATGGTGAAGGTGCTGGCTAAAAGACCTAGTCTGATTCCTAGAACCCACAAGGTGAGAACCAAGTGTTCATCTGTGTGTGAGCAGAGACACACCACACACACATACACACAATCAATTAAAATACACGTCTCACAAAATTAGAGGAGTTGTGCCACACCCTGGTAGAATATGCTCAAGGATACAGAGGCAGGAGAATCATGAGTCCCAGGGCAGACTGGGATATAATATATATATATTTCCCCCCTTCCCTTCTTCTTCTTCGCAAGACAGGGTTTCTGTGTGTCCTTAGCTGTCCTGGACTCGCTTTGTAGAGCAGGCTGGCCAAAAACTCACAGTGACCCGCCGGTCTCTGCCTCCCGAGTGCTGGGATTATGGGAGTGTACCACCACCACGCCTGACTGGGCTGCATACTGACTGGGCTGGAGAGGGGACTCAATAGCTAAAAGCACTGTTCTTGCAGAGTATCAGGGTTCAAGTCCCAGCACCCACACGGCAGCTCACAGCTATCCAGAACACTCTGGTACACAGACACACATAGGAGCAAAATACTTAAACAAAATAAACCTAAATTCCAGACCATGAAGAACTACACAGTTAGACCCTGTCTCAAAAATTAGGAGCCAGGAATGGTGGTGCACACCTTTAACCCCCAGCACTCGGGAGGCAGAGACAGGCGGATCACTTTGAGCTCAAGGGCCACCTGGTCTACAAAGCGAGTCCAGGACAGCCAAGGCTAACAGAAAGACCCTGTCTTGAAAAAAAAAAAAAGCAAAACAAAACAACACCACTAAAAATACAAATCAAAAATCAGATAAACATAGTTTCAGAGATTCAAGGTCATCCTCAGTTAAGGAGTTTTGAGGTCTAAACTATGAGACCCTCTCTCAAAATTCAATTCACTCCCTGAACCACTCCAGAGAACTTTATCCAAACATACCCTTGACTAAATCAAAATAGATCCTGGGGTTTAGCTCAGTGTCAGAATGTTTCCCTAATATGCTCAGGTCCTCATTTCATCCAGAGAACTGGTTTTAAAAACAAAAACAAAAAATAAGTCAACACCGATTCAACCACCAGCAGGACAAAAATTTAGTCAGCATAAATCAACAGTAAACTCCAGTTTCATAAGATCTGAAACCCTCTTCTGGTTTCTGTATGTACCAGGCCTGCAAGCAGTACAAATACACACACACAGGCAAAACACCTGTACACATAAAATAAAAGTTAATAAAATATCACTAAGTAATAAGTGAACTGGAAAGATGGCTTAGTTGTAAAGATCACTAGCTGCTCATCCGGAGAACCTGGACTTGATTTCAGTACCTACATGGCACAACTTACAAGCACCGGTACCTCCATTTCCCAGGGTACCCAATACCCTCATCATCTGGTCTCTGCAGGTATGCATGTCCATACATACCCATACAAAATAAAAATAAAATTTAAAAGACAAGCAAACACCCCCACTGTGGTCTTGAAATTTACATATACATAATCATCCAGGAGCAGGCACTGCTTCAAACAGATCACTCCACTTGGGATCCATTTTCTATCACTCTTTCCACTTGGTAAAGAAAAATCACAAGAAAGTGAGTGAATAATAAATGTTAAAGCCAACAGCTTTTTAAATGCTCAGTTTTAAAGGTTTTTGTTTGTTTCAAGACAGGGTTTCTCTGTGTAGCCTTGGCTATCCTAGACTCGCTTTGTAGTCTAGGCTGGCCTCAAACTCACAGCAATTCACCTGCCTCCTGAGCGCTGAGATTAAAAGTGTGTGCCACCACGCCTGGCTTAAGATTTGTGTTATAGCCGGGCGCGGTGGCGCACGCCTTTAATCCCAGCACTCGGGAGGCAGAGGCAGGCGGATCGCTGTGAGTTCGAGGCCAGCCTGGTCTACAAAGTGAGTCCAGGATGGCCAAGGCTACACAGAGAGACCCTGTCTCGAAAAACCAAAAAAAAAAAAAAAAAAAAGATTTGTGTTATGTGTGTAAATGTTTTGTAAGAATGCACGTGGTAGACATGAATGTCTGTTAGTTCCCCTGGAACTGGGATTATGGATGGTTGTGAACCACCATGTAGGTGATAGGAACTGAACTGGTCCTCTGTAAGAACAGTTAGTGCTCTTAACTAATGAGCCATTTCTCCAGGCCCCCTAACCCTGTTTTTAAAATGAACAGTAACTTTCCTACAGCTGGGGTTCAGTGACAGAGACCTTGCCAGGCATATCCTTAGTTCAATTCCTATCACTCAAGAGGAAAAATAAAGTGAGCACTACAAAGAGTAAAACAAAAGTACTGACAAATAATAATGTCAACTGTCAGAAGCAGGCAGATCTCAGGGGTGGTTTTCTTCCCAAGACAGGGGGTGTGAATTCTTGAAAACAACCAGAAGCCCACCAAAGGCAAAGCTAACTCCAACACAGCCGTCTTACGCCTCTGTGCACACTACAGCCTCCACTCTTTTCTGCCACCATGCCATCTCTTCAATTATTCCTTTTGTACCTTTACAATTACCTGTCTCTATCAGTTAAGTTCAAACTGTATTGTTTCTGCTCTCCACTAATGCTCACATTCCTTCGCACTAGGACTCAAAAGACCAATTATACTCCCATAAAGCCTTAAGCTGCTAAATGACACCATTATTTACAGAGCTTTTATTAACCATTCACTCACTGCAATACCTTTCCTAACCTCTCAAATGCCTCCTCCTTCCCCGTAGTAGAATAAGCTGGTTACCTTTTTAACACTTTCTTCTTCCTCTTGGCGTTTCTCATAGTGTGAGAAGTCATCAAAAATGGAAGTGGTGTGCTTGTAGCTGGCTATGATTTTCAACACCTGCTTAGCTTTTTCCAGAGGCACTTCCTGAGTGTCCCTAGAGTTGGTCACTGGTTTATTCTCGTTGTTCTCTAGACGAATGTGTCGCAGTTGGCTATTGGGAACGTCCTTCACAAAAATCCATCTGACATCAAAACGACCCTTCCATTTGTCCTGGGACCACACACCTGCACATGTGTTGTAGTCCACAGCAGATTTCATCTCTGCAACTCCACAGAAGTGTCCACTGCCGTTGACACTGAAAAGTAAGTACACGGGACCTTTCCCGTTCATGGAACGATAAGCAGCATCCAGTCTCTTGTTACCATGCTCTGTGCTGCACCAGATATTATACTTAATGGAACGGTGGATATCGTCCTCAGAGTAGCTCTTAATGATGAAAACCCGGCCATGTTTCAGGTTCCAGTCGAAATCTTTAGGGTTATAGTTATTAATGGACCGAAGTTTCTCCAACACTGGGTGAGGCTCGGAAGGAGTAGATCCAGAACCTGCCTGTGATTGTCCTACTCCGTTACCATCCACCCCATTATGACCGAACCCACTGCCACGGTTCCGAGGCGCTACCCATCGAGTTGGCTGGGCTGCCTGCTGCTGGACTGAGAGCTGGGCAGGCTGTGGTGGAGGCGGAGGCAATGGCTGCGTCTGTTGCCCTACTGATGTCTGAGCCACTGGTGGGCTATTATTGGCCTGCTGTCCTACAGGCTGAGGAGACCCCTGGGTTGGCTGACCTATATTTTGAACCAAAGCCTGTGAGGGGGCTTTCGCCACAGGACCCTTGTTATCCCAAGTCCCAATATCCATGTTATGCTTTATTGGGGGTGGAGGAAGACTTGATCCTGCAATGCCATTCTTGGTCTTCAGTTTAGGTTGCTGTTTTGCAGGCTTGCTAGCAATGTCAGCCCAAGATGCTGGTTTTGGAGGAGCAATAGTAGCTGGAGGCAAACTGTTAGAAGCCACAATGTTACTAGTGATGGACCCACTACCAACAGCAGAGCCTACAACTTTTGGAACACTGCTTGCAACCTCTGTGCTACCCAGTTTCAGTGCTGCCATCCCTTGGTCTATAGTATTCATGCCAGGAGCTTTATTGAGGGTCTCATTGGCAAAAGCTGACTGTCCATCAATCATGGCGCCACCTAAGGAGCTGGGTGCATACGCATAATTGCTACTATATCCAGAGCTTTGAGTAGACTGTCCCTGAGAACTGTTATTTCCCCATGCTGAGAAGTCAATCCCACTGGGAAAGAAATTAAAACCATGCTGACCAAGAAATGGAGTGCTACCTAGGGCTCCTGGTTGCCCAAACATTGCATCTGGTAGGAAGTGGGGCTCTCCGTTGCTCAGTTGTCCATAAGAAGTTAGATAGGGCATGGCTGTGTCACCTCCAGTAGACCAAGCAGCTTCGCCCAAAGAATAGGAAAAACCAATAGAGGGGCTGTAGTAACTGGGTAAGTAGGAGTCTGACATGGCAGTATATGCATTATTCTGTGGAAGGAAAAAAGGCAGATACATCAAAACAACATACTTATATATAAATAATATAAATAGCAGGGCATTTCCTTCCACATCAATCACAACTCAAGTATTTGAGGCAGCACTATAAAAGGGAGTAACCCATTCACATGATCTGTCTGAAAACTTCCTGGCATTTTTTAACTATATGAACTTTAATGTGATAACTAAACTGCTTAAATCTTTTGGTTGCTGGTTTTTACATGTAGCCCAGCTGGCCTCAAACTTAAAGCAATCTTTCTGCCTCAGCTCTAAATGTTGGGATTATAGGCATGTCACACCATACGTGAGGTTCTGTGTAAACATGTCAAGTCAAGCAGATACATATAGTAAATATAAATTGTTGTTGTTGTTTGCTTTTTTTGAGGCAGAGTCTTACTATGTAGCTTTTGCTATTCTAGAATTTACTATGTAAACCAGCCTGGGATTAAAAGTGTATGCCACTGGGGCTGGACAGATGGCTCAACAGTATTTGCAGCACTGCCAGAAGATCCAGGTTTGGTTCAAGGCACACACATGGCAGCTAGCAACTATCTGTTACTCAGTCCCGAGGGATCTGATGCCCTTTTTTCCTTCCTTCCCTCTTTCTTTCTTTCTCCTCTCTCTCCTGTCTCCCTTCTCTCTCCCCTCTTACCCGCCCTCCACGCTCTCATAGAGTTTCTCTGTGTAGCCTTGGCTGTCCTGGACTTACTTTGTAGACCAGGCTGGCTTTGAACTCAGAGCAATTCACCTGCCTCTGCCTCCCGAGTGCTGGGATCAAAGGCGTGCGCCACCATGCCCAGCCCAGATGCCCTATTCTATGAGCAATGCACACGAGGTACATGGCATACACGCAAGCAAAACACACACGTGCGTAGGGGCGCCCCCCCTCCAAAATAAGGCATGTGCCACCATGCCTGCCAGTTGTTGAACTCCCAGAGACCCTCTAGCTTCTGCCTTACAAGTGTTAGAATTAAATAAAGGCCTGAGAGACCTTGCCCCCAGCTTTGTTTTCTTTTTCGGGGTTTCTCTGTGTAACAGCCCTGGCTGTCCTGGACTTACTTTGTAGACCAGGCTGGCCTAGAACTCACAGCGATCCACCTGCCTTTGCCTCCCGAGTGCTGGGACCAAAGGCTTGTGCCACCATGGCCAGCTTGTTTTATTTTTCATAACAGAATCTTACTCTATATCCCAAAGCAGTGGGGCATCTTCTAATTCCTGCAAACCCAGGTCCAGTGGAGATGATGTCTTTATTAGAACTAATTCATTTTGGATTTAAAAGGTGGGAATTTTGCAAGATCAATGTTCAAGAGTTTCCCAGCAAAAGAGCCAGACTTCATGGCACATGCTGGTAATCCCAGCAATTGTTGGGTACAGACATAAAGGAGAGAATTCAAGGTCTTTCTTAGCTATACAGTGAGGTTGAGACCTACCACAATCAGATAATGTCCATCAAGAAAAAAACAAAACAAAACAAAACAAAACCGTGGGGCAATATTGCTCAGTGGCTAAGAGCACTTAGGTTCAGTTCCTAGCACCCATGTGGTGGCTCACAACCACCTGCAACTCCAGTTCTAGGAAACCTGATGTCCTTTTCTGGCCCCCACCAAGCACCAGGCACACACTTGCTGCACATACACAGACCAAACACTCAAAACATAAAACTAATAAATCCTAAAAAATGAGAGTCAGAAGATGGCACCATGCTTGATAACCTGAGTTCAATCACCAGCACCCCTATCGTGAAGAGAACTGACACTTGCAAGTTGTCCTCTGACCTGCACACACATGCTATGGCAGGCCCACACCCACATAAATAGTTGTTTAAAAAAAAAAAAAAAGCCTGGTGAGATGGCTCAGCCAGTAAGTAGTCAGGCTCAAGAACCCGAGTGAGATAGATCCCTGGAACCCGCATGGTGAACAGAGACTTCTGCAAATTGCTCTCTGCCTTCCAAATCTGTATGGTGGCACGCACATGCCCAGTTATTTGGTGTGTGTGTGTGTGTGTGTGTGTGAGAAAATTTTGAAGGGAAAAAAAAAAAAACAAAAAAACCACACACACACACACATACACACAAAAAACAGAAAGAACTAGAAATTTCAAGTTCTAGTCCAAATGTCTTATCCAAGCCTTCTTCCCTCATAAGCTAACAGTGTTAACTAAACAAATGGAAGGAAAATAATGGTTTCCAAAGGACTTAAAATATGGAGTGGGAGGGCTAGGCGTGGTGGCGCACGCCTTTAATCCCAGCACTTGGGAGGCAGAGGCAGGCAGATCACTGTGAGTTCGAGGCCAACCTAGTTTACAAAGTTGAGTGCAGGACAGCCAGGGCTACACAGAGAAACCCTGTCCCCCAAAACAAAACAAAGACAAAGAGGGGAAAAAAAAGCAACAACAACAACAGGGTGGGGTGTTACTTCCCAGTTCACTTCACCTATAAAATGAATGGCTAGCATTTGGAATTTACACTACCTTTTACACTAGAAGTAGAAAAATACAATATGACATTACGTCTATAACTTTAAATAATCAAGAGATATGAAATTATGTACAATTACTGTTAACAAGGACAGTGATTATTATTGTGAAAGCCTTTACATTATTCTCTTTTTAATTTTGGCCTTGGTTATCCTGGACTCGATTTGTAGACCAGGCCTGCCTCTGCCTACCTGAGTGCTAAAATCAAAGGTGAACACCACCATGCCTGGCTGCCTTAATCATTCTTTTTTTTTTTTTTTTAATCTTAGTTTTTATAACTTTAAAAAACAAAACAAAACAAAAATCCTACAGCCCTGCTGGGCATGGTGGTGTATGTGTTTTATCCTAGCACTGGGGAGGCAGAGGCAGGCAAATATCAACTGGAAGCCAACTATACATAGTTCCAGGCCAGCCAGGGCAACACTGTTAAGTAAAACTTATCTCAAAACTAAGCTAAATGAGCTCTACAGTGCACAGAAAAATCTCAAGTGAAGAGAAAGAGATATATAAAATTAGTCTTCATAAATACATGGCTCAACTCAAAACAGTCCGCGTTAGCTGTGACAGTACTGGTAATATGAGGCACTCACTATTTCCAACCCATTAGTTACCAACAGGTCCATCTGACTTGAAGATCAACTTGGAAAACTCTAAGCACCTTAAAAAAACTTAGGTGCCTTAAGACTTAAGCTTGTGTTACCAAGGCAAACAAAACAAAACAAAAAACAAATCAACAGTATTCTTTAGCCTCTAAACACATCTATGTAATAAAATTTTCAACTAATGGAGTTTGATAAGGCCAGGCATGGTGCCTTATTCCTTTAATCTCAGTACTCAGGAGACATAGGCAGACAGATCTCAGTGTAAGGCTAGTCAACACTACACAGCAAGACTCAAAGCAAACAAACAAAACAAACAAACAAACAAACAAAAAAAAAAAAAAAAAAAAAAAAAAAAAAAAAAAAAAAGGGAAGGAGCAACAAACATTTTAAAACTACATTTAATTAAGCCGGGCACATTCGTGTAATCTCAGTGCTTGGGAGGCAGAAGCAGGTGGATCTCTGTGAGTTTGAGGCCAGCCTGGTCTACAAAGCAAGTCCTAGATAGCCAGGACAGCAAGAGAAACCCTGTTCCAAACAAAACAAAAACCCATTAATTAACATGCTTAAGGCCCTGTGTTGGACACATCACACACATTTAATTTAAACACTGACACACACACACACACATATACACAAAATCATAAATTACTTTTTTCAAGACAGCGTCTTACTATGAAGTCATGGCTAGCTTATAATTCTTTGGGTCTTTTTTTCCAGGACATAATTTAAACTTATGTGTAACAGTCCTGGCTGTCCTGGAACTTGCTTTGCAGACCAGGCTGGCCTCAAGCTCACAGAGATCCATTTGCCTCTGCCTTTCAAGTGCTGGGACTAAAGACTTGGACCACCATGTTCAGCTTGGCCCAGAATTCTTAGGCCAAACTCGCCTCAAACTCAAAAGATCCACTTGCCTGTGTCTCTCTAGTCCTCGAATTAAAGGCATGAGGCACCATACCCAGCTCTATGAATAACTTGATACACCACAACAAACCTAGCCACACTTCTTTAAGGTCTATAACCATGCCCCAGATTTTTTTTTTTTTAAATAAGGCATTTAAGCTTTAACTTACTTCTTAAAGAAAAACAAAATGCACAGATCATGCCAAAACACAAGGAATGGCTATACCTGAAATGGCAAGTTCTCGCAGGCCAAAGAGCTTAAAAATCTAAATTACACAATACTCCCTAAGAACTAGCTAGAATTGCGTTTCTAAACGCTCCAACTCTCTGCCACAGTGATTAGGAAAGCAAACTGCTTCACCAACAGCAACTACTAACAGTTCATTCCTCTGCTCCCTTCCCTACTTTTCTTGATTAGCTGGTTGGCCATTATGGAAAGTTTTTTCCAATTACTTCCTGGATGATTTTTGTACTCTTTTTTGTTTGTTTGTTTGTTTGTTTGTTTTTCAAGACAAGGTTTCTCTGTGTAGCCTTCGCTGTCCTGGACTCACTTTGTAGTCCAAGCTGGCCTCGAACTCACAGAGATCCGCCTGCCTCTGCCTCTCAAGTGCTGGGACTAAAGGCATGCACCACCACCACCACTCAGCTCTGGGTTTTGTACTCTTAACGTGAAAAATTTTAGATAGGCTATAAAAATCAGGTTCAAATCTGAATACACACATATGTCAAATTACTGAAAACCAGCTGTATTTCCTTCCTACAGAGTATGTTCAGAATTGTATATAAATGTTCCATTAACTTCTTAATCTATGCTACAATATCTTTTTTTTTTTTTTTTTTAAGATTTATTTATTTATACAGTGGTCTACATGTACATCTGCAGGCCAGAAGAGGGCATCAGATCACATTATAGATGGTTGTGAGCCACCATGTGGTTGCTGGAAATTTAACTCAGGGCCTTTGGAAGAGCAGTCAGTGCTCTTAACCCTGAGCCATCCATCTCTCCAGCCCCCAAATGCTACAATATCTTCAAAGCAATTCTTTTGATCACTTATCTGTGGACTAGCGTTAACTGAAATTTTGGGACTATCTTGAGATGGAAAAACAAGATTGGCGAATCAAACAGATTTCCAAATACAGCTCATATTAGGGATATCTAAATATTCAACTACTCTTCCCATCAAAAACATTAAAAGTATCTCAAACTTTTCTTGGTGGCGACAGGGCCTGTACTGGAGCTGAAGCCCTCATCAGTGATGGGCAACTGCAACCATTCTTGGTCTGAGGGTGCTTTAACCTCTTTTTTTTGTTTTGTTTTCGAAACAGGGTTTCTCTGTGTAGCCTTGGCCATCCTGGACTCACTTTGTAGACCAGGCTGGCCTCAAACTCATAGCGATCCGCTTGCCTCAGCCTCCCGAGTGCTGGGATTAAAGGCGTGCGCCACCACGCCCGGCTCACTTTAACCTCTTTTAACTCCACTTAATAATCAGCCAGGAGAGCTAAGAATACAATGTTGTTCTCTAGAGATACTAAATAACCAAAAATCAAAACAGCAAAAGTCCCCCTGTCTCAGTTTGAAATAGTTTTAATACACAAAGAGCTCATTAGAAACCAGAGATAGTAGTTTTGTATCAGTTAAGTCCAGGTGGCTATACGCTAGAATTTCTTCACTACATTATTAGCCCAATTTTCTTAAAAGACAAGGTTTTGTGTTCTTCAGTGCAGTCAGAACATTAAACACTGGCCACATTAAACACTGCCCTGACACATTCCTGGCAGACGAGAGACACTTGCTTACTTGGGCCAGGATTACTGCTTTTATACAACGATATGTATCAGACTACGGTCTCAGCGCATACTTTGTTGACCACACAGCATATAATATTCGTTAATAAATGTTTTATAACAAGCTAATAAGTATTAGGAGGAAACCACCACCCCCGACACAAAAGTGAGATAGGGCAGAGAAAGTCTAACACTAACTACACTGTACCCTCAGATAACAGGAAATGATCCACTACTCACCGGCCTTGCCTGTGGGCTCAAGTAAGGCTCAAAATCATCATCGTTTAGTCCGTCCTTTTGATGCACAGATCCATTTTGTACTAGAGGGGGAAAGTCAAATTAGTAACGTCCGGGTCCGACGAGCTCCCTTCGATTCCCGTCGATTACATCCTCGCCAGCGAGAAACCACGCTAGTTCAGAGAGCCAGCGACTCTGGACCTCCGTGGGATAACGATGCGCGCCAAGGCTGAGGCAAGATCCGCCAGCGACAAAGTCTCTCCACCCCAGAGCAAGCGGATCTTTTTATTTACTTATTTTTTTATTTTATTTTTATTTTTTTTAAAAGGTCAGTTTATTGGCTCCTTCGGATTTCAATTCCCTCCGGCTTTCTCTCTCCCCTCGCACGCGAGTTACTTCCAGAAAGTGAACCACGAGGAGGAAAAAAAAAACAAAGGCCTCCTAAGACCTACGGGAAACTAAAATGCATTCCACCCCCACCCGCTCATGAATTACTCGTTGTTAACGAAAAAAAAAAAAAAAAAGAAAAAAAAAAAAAAAAAAAGCTGCTCGCCAGCTGCAGGAACACCCCCCCCCCCAAAAAAAAGGGTCGAACAGCCCGCGCGAGGCACCTGCGAACTGAGCGGCTTCGGAAAGGTCCTCTTCCCCCCACCACCACCACCCGGGGCGCGTCCCCGAGACCCCGCCCCCCCACTGCCAGGCGTACCCCCCCACACCCCGAAAAAACACACACATAACACACGCTCTCCCGCCCCCCCCCCCCGCCCGAGCCGGCCTTACCTTTGTTTCCTTGACCTTTTGGTCTCTGCGGGAGGAGGGGGACGTCGCCGAGCAGCAAGTCGTCCGGGAAGAAAACGGAAAAAGGGAGAAAAAAAAAAAAAAAAAAAGACAAATGAAAGCAGGGCCCGAGCAGGGAAAGAAAGGAGCAGCAGGCCGAGAGGTGGGGGGGAGCGTGGGGAGGGGAGCGTGGGGAGGGGGGAGAGAAGCGCTAGGCCGGCGGGTGACCCGGGCAAGCGCCAGCAGCGACACGAGGGAAGGAGAAGGGAAACGAGGAAAAGGAAGCTCGGGCCGCCGAGGGGGAGGGAGCGCGGCGCGGCGAGGCCCGGGGAGGAGCGGGAAGGAGAGCGGGCCGGGCAGGGGAGGCGCAGGGCGCGGCCGGCCGGAGGCCCGAATCCCCGACCCCGCGAGTAGGCGCCGCCGCCGCGGGCCGGCCAGGAGCGGCGAGCCGGGGCCTAGTCGGGCTCTTGTCTCGCCTCACACAATGGCCGAGACATGCGGGCTGGGCCTGTACCTGCTCCAAGAGGCTGCTGGCCGACATGGCTCTCGGATCCTCCCTGGTGGTGACGGCGGCGGACTCCTCCTCAGGACGGCGGCGGCGGCGGCGGGAGCAGAGGACGCGGCGGCGGCGGCGGCGGCTTTTGTCCCTGACACTCGGGAGCCTCGGCGGACGCAGCGGAGACACAGCGCGCGGCTCGGGCTCCGGCTCCGACTCGGCGACGCTCTAGCCGGAGAGCTCAACGCCCGTCTCTATGCCTCCGCGCGCGCGCCCGCCCCTCGCAGCCGGAATATGGGAGAGCCGAGCGGCGGAGACCGGCGGCGCGCGCGCTGACTCTCACATTCACTCACCCACGCGGAAGGGGGGGGGCACCCCCCCCACCCCCGGCGCGGAGCACCTCGGGAAGGCAGGCCCGTGCCCGTGGCGCCCTCTGGTGGCCTGGAGGAGCGGAAGCGGCGCGCGCGCTCGCGCGGTCGGTCGGTCGGTCGGTCGGTCTGTCTCCCCGCCCCCCACCGCCGCGGCTTTTTGGGCCTAGGAGCGCTGGGTGGCCAGGGTCGCTACTGGAGCTTTTGGCAAAAACCTAGAAAAAAGAAAAAAATTTCTTTGTCTTAAGAAAACATGCAAAAGCTCCCGTTTCTTCATGGTGCAGAGGCCCCATGCAGCACGCGGGACTTGAACCCTGATTCAGAACTGTGTTTGACAACTCTTCCCCCAAATTGAAAAAGGAACCAGAGGAGATGCTGAGAGTTCCTGCGGGGTGGGAAACGTCGTGAAAGTCTGCCCAGGAGACACACGCGCCCTTCCTTAGGAGTAGTGTCATGGTCCTTCCGCAGGGATTTGCAAAGAGCGCCAAGGAGCCATACTTCCACCAAATATTAAGAAACCGCCCCCCCCCCCCCCCCCGCCTCCACCCCTACCCTCCACAAAAGACATTCACCCCTTTGGCTTTTGAGGGAGAAAAATATACAGTCCTTTTGCAAAGAAGTCACTGACCCCAAAATAAGCCAGTAAACTCTGGGCTTTATTTCCAAAAAAATAAGACACCTCACACGTGTGCACACAATTTCGCATGTCCTTCCAGGAAGTCTGGTGCACCTATAAAGTCCCGTGGGGGCCTAAGAGGAAAATATCCTTGATGTGAGGACAGGAAAAAGGAATGTTATTCCAGTACCTGCTGTGCGCAGGACTTTTGTCATTAAGCGCTTTCAGACACATTAAATTTTGAGGCTTTCACCAAGTTCAGAGAGGCTATCAGTCTCCCTCTTTACAGCTGGGAAAGCGGAGATTAAGTTTTCTTTCCCGAGTTACCAAGCTATTAAATAGACCCATGCTTTTGACTCACAGAAGAACATAAATATTGCTCTACAGCTTGAAAAGAACTCAATTATTCAGGAGTAAGATCCCGAGGAACTGCAAAGGATGAGCAAAGACTTTTTTTGTTGTTGTTGTTGCTCTTTGTTCTGTTGGGTTTGTTTGCTTGTTTGTGTTGTGAGACACGGTGCTTCCACAGAGCTCCTTGCTGTCCTGGAACTCATTAGGTTGACCAGGCTTGTACTCAAATCTGCCCACCTCTCCTGAAGGCTGGTATCACAATTATGGACCACCCAAAGACATTTTTAATTAAAAAAAAAACTTTATAGGGATATTTAATAACAGGTTTTGTTGTTGCAAACAGTAAACACAGGAGCAATGCAACATTGTTAACCTAATACTGTCTGTTTGTTAGATAGAGAAGGCTTTAATGCACTGAGGAGTAAAAAGCAAAGGATCTTCGATTCTACTTCATAAATCGCTCAAAGTTGCCAGGGGTGGTGGCTCACGCCTATAATCTCAGCACTCAGGAGGCAGAGGCAGGCGGATTGCTGTGAGTTTGAGGCCAGCCAGGTCTACAAAGTGAGTCTAGGACAGCCAAGGCTACACAGGGAAACCCTGTCCCAGGAAAAAAACCCAAAAACATAATAATAATGATAATAATAATAATAATACTAAATCATTGCTCAAAGTGCAAAGCATTTCTTTTCTGCTTATGTTCACATTTATGCTTAAGGACATTTCAGATGAAGGACTCTTAGTTAAATGTCAAGTCTCAGCCGGGCGTGGTGGCGCACGCCTGTCATCCCAGCATTCGGGAGGCAGAGGCAGGCGGATCTCTGTGAGTTCGAGGCCAGCCTGGGCTACACAGAGAAACCCTATCTTGAAAAACAAAAACCAAGAAACGAAACGAAACAAAAAAGTTAAAGTCTCAGAGTGGCAATCCCACAAAGTGAGTGAGAGAAACCTAGGAATGCTTTTTATGAAAGATAATTAGCCAGGCAACCCCATGGCCCAGATGTATCTATAAACTGTATCAGCAGATGCCTACACTCGGAGGCAGCGTGGTTTTGTAAAAGGAGAATTCGACAAGGAGTCAACTGAGAACAAGAGAGTCTAAACACTGGTCTCTCTAGCCCATGTACAACACTGGGAAAATTATTCCACCTTCCTCAGATTCCCTCCCTTAGGAAAGAGGATAATACCACCTGCCTAACAAGTTTGCCACAAAAATCAGGTTAAACAAATCAAAAGCAAATATAAATAAACAAAAAAAATGAAAGCATTAGAAAATGTCTGGTACACTGTAGGCTCCTTTTGTATGATAACGGGAGTGTGCATCCACCAGCTTCTTCATAGTACAGGAAGGTTTGTTTTTGTTTTGTTTTGTTTGTTTTTCAAGACAGGGATTCTTGGGCTGAAGAGATGGCTCAGAGGTTAAGAGCACAACCTGCTCTTCCAAAGGTCCTGAGTTCAGTTCCCAGCAACCACATGGTGCTTCACAACCATCTGTAATGTGTGACGTGGTACCCTCTTCTGGCCTTCGGGTGTACATGCAGGCAGAACACTGTATACATAATAATAAATAAATCTTTAAAAAAAAAAAAAAAAAAAAAAAGACAGGGTTTCTCTGCTACATAGACCCCTGGCTGTCCTAGACTCACTTTGTAGACCAGGCTGGCCTGGAACTCACAGCGATGCGGCCGCCTCTGCCTCCCGAGTGCTGTGGTTAATGGTGTGGGCCACCACCACGCCCGGCGGTACAGGAAGGTTTGATTAGCTCTTCTGAGATCACCTTTTCTGCAGGAGTTCCCAGTTAAATGCTAACATCGTCTCTGGGGGAAAGAGTAATGCTAACGCTGGGCTAATTTACCAGATTGCTCGCACAGTCCTCCTAAATGAACGAGGCACACCAAACTGATATGTTTAACCAGTGGGAAGAAGGAAGGACAGTCTGGAGTGCACGATTGTATTGTAGGGCTTGGGGAGAAGAATACGATATGGGAGCCGGCCGTGGTGGCGCACGCCTTTAACCCAAGCACTCAGGAGGCAGGGGCAAGCTGATCGCTGTGAGTTCGAGGCCCGCCTGGTCTACAAAGCGAGTCTAGGACAACCAAGGCTACACAGAGAGACTCTGTCTCAAAAAAGCAACAAAACAAAACAAAACAACTATATGGGAGCCAAGTTTAGGCTCTACTTTAAGCTTTTGCCACTGGAGCAGTTTTTGTTTGTTTGTTTGTTTTTTGTTTTAACGGCATCTGCTGAGGGCTAGGCAATGTGATAGGGAGAAAGAAAGGCTTACAGCTCACTCTCCCTTGGAGTCTGTAGACTGACTAGCGAAGGAAATTGAGACCATGCAAATAGTTATTCAAAGTGATTCAATTATAGCTGTGTACAGTACAATGAGGAAGTACAGGCAGCTGACCTCTTCAGAAGCACATGGAAGCTTTCGCTGAGGGATGAGCTGCAGCGCGGGCTTGAAGGACCATGAGTTATTGGCTAGACAAGGAAGGAAGCTGGCAAGAAGGACCGTAAATGAGGAAGTGGCTGGCACTGACAGGAGGTTGCTATGGCTGGCTCCTAACGAGAGGGAGGGTGGTACCACAGGAGCCTGAGGAGTTAAGCAGAAAAGACATAAGGACCTCACTCTTCTGCCACAAATTTTGATCAGCCAATAAAAGGTTAATGGTACAGTGCGTCCCCGTGTACTGTGGGGAAAGAGAGGTTAGGAATTAAAAGATTATTACACTGCCAGGCCTGTCTGGGGGGGGGGGGGGGACAAGGCGGGGGTGGGGCGAGGTGGCAGCGCACGCCTTTAGTCCCAGCACTCACTCGGGAGGCAGAGGCAGGCAAATCGCTGTGAGTTCGAGCCCAGCCTGGTCTACAAAGAGAGTCCAGGACCGCCAAGGCTACACAGAGAAACCCTGTCTCAGAAAAACCAATACAATAAAATAAAAATAAAATTTGCCAGGTGTGGTAGCACATCACCAAATCCTTAAATCTGTGAGTTTAACGCCACCTTGAACTACAGAGTGAGTTCTAGAAAAGGCAGGAATATGTAGAGAGACCCTATCTTGAAAAACAAAACAAAAAACAAAACCAGACACAAAAAAATAAACTCTTAAAAAATATATCAGTTGGGGGTAGAAAAATGGCTTTTAGCTGCGGGTGGTGGCACAGGCCTTTAACCCCAGCACTCGAGAGCAGAGGCAGGTGGGTTTCTGTGAGTTCTAGGCCAGCCTGGTCAAAAAGTGAGTCCAGGACAGCCAAGGCTACACAGAGAAACCCTGTCTCAAAAAGAAAGATGGCTTTTAAGGGCTGGAGAGATGGCTCAGCGGTTAAAAGCACTGGTTGCTCCTCAGAGGTCCTGAGTTCAATTCCCAGCAACCATATGGTGGTTCATAACCATCTGTACTGGGATCTGATGCCCTCTTCTGGCATGCAGACACACAAGCAGACAGAGCACTCATATACATAAAAATTTTTTTCCTTATTTTTTCTTTGTTTTTGGTTTTTTTGAGACAGGGTTTCTCTGTGTAGTCCTGGCTGACCTGGACTCACTTTGTAGACCAGGCTGGCCTCGAACTCACAGCGATCCGCCTGCCTCTGCCTCCCAAGTGCTGGGATTAAAGGCAAGTGCCACCATGTCCGACTTTTTTTTTTTTTCAAGACAGGGTCTCTCTGTGTAACCTTGGCTGTCCTGGACTCAGTTTGTAGAGCAGGCTGGCCTGCCTCTGTCTCCTGAGTGCTGGGATTAAAAGTATGTGCCACCACGCCCGGCTTATAAATATGTATATTCTTTAAAAAGCACTCATTGCTCTTGCAGAGGCCTATGTCTGATTTCTAGCACCACACAGTGACCCACAACCATCTGTCACTCTAAATCCAGGGGATCCAGTGTACATGTGTGGTGTGTGGTATGTCTACACACATGCAAGCAAAACACTCCTACACATAAACTTTTTGTTTGTCTTTTGAGAAAGGATCTATGTAGACCCGGCTGGCTTCAAATTCACAAGAGACCCGCCTGCTTCAGCTGCCTCCCGAGCGCTGGGATTAAAAGCAAGCGCCACCATGTTTGCTAAAATAAACATGTTAAAGTAATTTGTTAGTTTGGTTTGCGTTTAGAAACAGGGTCTCACTAAATTGTCCTGGCTGTCCTGGGGGCTCACTCTGGAGACCAGGCTGGCCTCACACTCAGAGATCTGCTTGCCTCTGCCCCTGGAATGCTGGGATTAAGGCATGTGACACCATGCTTAGCCACCAAATTCATCCAGTAGCCTAGACTGACCTTGAATTTGTGATCCTCCTGCCCCAGGCTCCCATGCAGCTGGAATTACAGGCCTGTGCACTATAACTTTGGCAATTTCTGCTTGCCTTTTTTCTTTTTTTCTTTTCTTTTTTGGTTTTTCGAGACAGGGTCTCTCTGTGTAGCCTTGGCTGTCCTGGACTCCCTTTGTAGATCAGGCTGGCCTCGAATTCACAGAGATCCGCCTGCCTCTGCCTCCCGAGTGCTGGGATTAAAGGCGGGCGCCACCACACCTGGCTGGATATTTTTTTCTTTTTAAAATATAAACTGGATGAGGAATAGATGCATGTGGGAGGCAGAGGCAAGCAGGTCTCTGTGAATTGAAGGTTAGCCAAGTTCCAGGGTAGCCAGAGCTACATAGAGAGACCCTTTCTCAAAACAAAACCAACCAACCAACAAAAACGCAGAGCAGAGTGACTGCACGTGGAAAAGGAGAACCAGGGGTGGAGGAAGTTGCCATCCCCCCCCCCCCATCTCTGATAAGGTGACGTGTGACACGTGAGACGACTGACCTAAGAGATTGCAGAAGCAAAACAATCCACTGTCAAAATAAGGAGACATGGGTTGGTCCCAGGGAGCCAGGACAGCGTATGAAGAGGCCAGGCCCCCAAGAAGACAATGTCTCGAAGGCTCTGTGAGGAGATACTGCTGTGTCTCCAACTGTCTTTGAGGTTCAGGTCCACCTTTGACCCGAGTGCCAGATTTACAGGCATGCACCCCAGCTGACGTTAGGTTGGGATTTCTGGCAGTGAATGGGTCTTGTTGGGGATTGCAGGTGTGGCGCACCATAGCCAGCAAACCTTCAGCAGTGTCTGTACATCCACACGCACTGTTCCTCCTTGTTCTCACACTAACAACAGACCCGCGTACGCCATGCTCTAAGCTGTGGCTATCAGAAATAGAAACCCAGGGGCAGCTTCACAAGGCGGAGCTCTGTTCCAGTTGACAGCTTACCAGACAAAAGAGAAATTTCAGGTAATTGTGGAGAAGTAGGAATTCCACACAGCAGAAGTGATTTATTCCTGAAATTGAGCTTTTTTTTTTTTTAATTTTTTTTTCTTTTTTTCTTTTCTGAGCTGTCTTAACACTGGCCATGATCCTGGAATGAAGCAGGTGTAAAGGACAGGCTTTAGGGGTGTGTGTGTGTGCGCGCGTGCGTGCGTGCGTGTGTGTGTGTGTGTGTGTTAGCCACACTTGTAAATGCAGGTGCAGGTGTATGTGCAGGTGTGCATAGCACATGCACACATGGAAGCCTGAGCAAGATGTCAGGTGTCCTGCTGTATTACTCGCCCCCTTATTTCCTTTAGACAAGCCCTTTCACGGATCCTGGAACCAGACTCACACCCTGCAAGCCCTACCAACACTACCATTTCTGCCCACAGAGCAGTGGGCTATACGTTTATAGGAGCTCACATCAAGCTATTGGCATGGATGCTGGAATCCAGACTGAAGTCCTCAAGCTGGCACAGAGGGTACTCTAAACCGGTGAGCTATCTCCCCACCCAGGTGTGCTCTTAGAATCTGTGTGTTTGGGGCTGGAGAGATGGCTCAGAGGTTAAGAGCACTGTCTGTTCTTCCAAAGGTCCTGAGTTCGAATCCCAGCAACCACATGTTTGTTCACAACCATCTTCTGTTATGCAGTTATACGTACTGTATAAATAATAAATAAATCTTTAAAAAAAAAAAAAAAAAAAAAAGAATCTGTGTGTTCTGGAAAACTTACTTTGTGTACATAACACACGACAATACAAAACCTGTCTCAAAACAAGGTCTAGTGGTGAGATATTCTCTCTCTCTCTCTCTCTCTCTCTCTCTCTCTCTCTCTCTCTCTCTTTCTCTCTCTTTCTGTCTTTCTCTCAAAAAGAGGCCTGGAGCCAGTAAGATGGGTCTTGTCAGCTGGGTATGGTGGTGCACACCTGTGATCCCAGTGCTTAGGGAGGCAGAGGCAGGCAGATTGCTGTGAGTTCAAGATCAACCTGATCTACAAAGTGAGTCCAAGACAGAAGCAAGGCTACAGAGAAATCCTGTCTTGGAAAACAAAACAAAACAAAAATCAATGGCTCTTGTCATCATAATGACCAGAGTTCAATTCTTAGAAACTACATTGTGGATGGAGAGAATAGACTTCCATAAGTTGTCCTCTGATGCTGCGTGTGCGCTGTGGTCCTATCCTACACACACACACACACACACACACACACACACACCACAACAACCAAGACAGAACGAGAGCGAGAGGAGGGGATAGAGAGAGGATAGGAGTGGGGCGCGGGGAGATGATGGAGGAGGGGACTCTTAGACGAGAGTGCAGAGAGAGACTTAAAAAGTAAAGAGAGAGCCAGGTGTGATGGCACATACCTATGATCTCAGCACTCGGGAGGCAGAGGCAGGTGGATCACTGTGAGTTCGAGGCCAGCCTGGTCTACAAAGTGAGTCTAGGACAGCCAAGGCTACACAGAGAAACCCTGTCTTGAAAAGCCAAAAGAATAAAAAGAGAGAGGGGGCAAGAAAGAGAGAGAGAGAGAGAGAGAGAGAGAGAGAGAGAGAGAGAGAGAGAGAGAGAGAGAGAGGTAAGATCTGGGACTATAACTCAGTAGTACAGGATTTATTCTATCATAATCCAAGCCCTAGCCGGGCGTGGTGGCGCACTCCTTTAATCCCAGCACTTGGGAGGCAGAGGCAGGCGGATCGCTGTGAGTTCGAGGCCAGCCTGGTCTACAAAGTGAGTCCAGGACAGCCAGGGCTACACAGAGAAATCCTGTCTCGAAAAACCAAAAACAAAACAACAACAAAAAAAACCCATAATCCAAGCCCTAGGTTCAATCCCCAATACTGCTCAATAAAATAATGATGTTGCTGATCCCGATGATGATGTTCACTGACCAGTCGTGTAAGATGGCTTTTTTAGCCAGTGACCCTGAGAGTGTGTGAATGTGTACTTAGATGTTGGAGTCCTGACACTGTCTTGAGTTTGGAAAAAAGATTGTTTCAAAATATCAAACATGGGCTGGAGAGATGGCTCAGCGGTTAAGAGCACTGACTGCTGTTCCAGAGATCCTGAGTTTAATTCCCAGCAACGACATGGTGGCTCACAACCATCTATAATGTGATCTGATGCCCTCTTCTGGCTTGCAGGGGTACAAGCAGGCAGAGCCCTGTATACATAATAAAGAAATCTAAAAAAAAAAAAAAAAAAAAATCAAACATGCAGGCTGGAGAGACGGCTCAGCGGTTAGGAGCATTGGCTTCTCTTTCAGAGCTCCCAGGTTCAGTTCCCAGCCCTCCCATCTGTTTGTAACTGAAGATCCAAGGGATCTGATCCCTTTTATTTGCCATCAAAGAATGCAGAGACTCACAACGTGAGTATACACACATGCAGACAAAACATTCATACACAAAATTAAATCTTTTTTTGTTCTTTTAACTTTTTTCCCCCAAGACAGGGTTTCTCTGTGTAGCCTTTGCTGTCCTGGAACTCACTCTGTAGACCAGGCTGGCCTCGAACTCACAGAGATGCATCTGCCTGTTTCCCAAGTGTTGGGATTAGTATGCCACCACCACCCTTTGACTTTTTTCTTTGTTTTTTAATATTTATTTATTTTTATGTATATGAGTGCTCTATCTGCATGTGTACCCTGAATGCCACAAGAGGCATCAGATCATATTGCAGATGATTGTGAACCACTATATGGGTGCTGGGAATTGAACTCAGGACCTCTGGAAGAGCAGACAGTGCTCTTAACCACTGAGCCATCTCTCCAGCCCCCTATTCTTTTGTGTATGTGTGTGTGTTTTAAAAAAGTTTTTCAAGACAGGGTTTCTCTGTTTTACCTTGGTAGTTCTAGACTTACTTTGCAGATCAGGCTGGCCTCAAACTCACATCAATCAGCCTTCCTCTTCCTCCCACGTGCTGGGATTAAAGGCATGCGCCACCATGCCCTGAGACTTTAGTCTTATTTTCAGAATTAACCTTTGTGTGTGTGTAGGTTCTTTCTCCACCTCCTAGAGAGTCCTCCATTATGGATCGGTTCTGACTCGGTGACTTCATGTTTCTCAACAGACTTTTGCTATTTATAGTGTCACTTAGAGATGGCTTGGTGGTTAAGAATATCTGCTCACCAGGACACAGTGGCCCATGCCTTTGATCCCAGCACTCATGAGGCAGAGGCAGGAGGATTGCTGTGACTTTAAGGCCAACCTAATCTACAAAGTGAGTCCAGGATAGCCAGGGCTACATAGAGAACCCCTGTCTTGAAAAGCCCCAAACCAAAAAAAATAAAATAATGTGAATATTAATTTCCAAGATATTTTCATTTATACTGGTTCCCCCTCCC
The DNA here is from genome assembly GCF_903995435.1 of Acomys russatus. Taxonomy (NCBI): domain Eukaryota; kingdom Metazoa; phylum Chordata; class Mammalia; order Rodentia; family Muridae; genus Acomys; species Acomys russatus. Next base: position 26,347,059 of record NC_067165.1, read on the forward strand.
ACTATGGCAGGTAAGGGAATTACACACAAAGTGGCTTTGAATCTTGAATGTCTGTTGCCCATTAAGTGGGGAGGGTATAAATAAAAGCAGAGTAACTTTTTTATTTTGGGGTATGGGAGTCTTAATTTTTGTTTTGTGAGACAGGGTCTTGAAACTATCCTCCTGCATCTGCCCTCTAGTGCTGAGATTACAGGTAAGCATGCAACACCACTGTTTAGAAGGTTAGAAACTGAAAAATAACAGGAGCCAAGTGTGGTGGGATGCGCCTTTAATCCCAGCACGTGGGAGGTGGAGGCAGGTGGACCTCTGAGTTCCAAGCCAGGCTACTCTACACTGCCAAATTCTAGGACAGCCAGGGCTACCCGGAGTCAAAAGATCAGAGCTTCATCTTCCACCAGGGAAACCACAGCCATCCTCCCAGTAGACGCTCTCCCACTGACCAGAGGCTCCCACTGACCAGAGGCCTGGCTCTTCCAGCAGAGGCAGCAAGCAGGGCAGGAGAATTTTACTCTTATATACATAAGCCCAAATATATGAAAATAAACCTGGCAGGGCGTGGTGGGGCACACGCCTTTAATCCCAGCACTCGGGAGGCAGAGGCAGGCAGATCGCCGTGAATTCCAGGCCAGCCTGGTCTACAAAGGGAGTCCAGGACAGCCAAGGCTACACAGAGAGACCCTGTCCTGGTGAGGCGGGGAAAGTAAGCTTGAGCACACCCTAGAGACCTTCTGAGTGTTCAGAACCCCATTCTTACTCCAAGCTGAGTCGGGTGCTTGATCCTTTTTTTTTTTTTTTTTTTTTTTTTTGGTTTTTCAAGACAGGGTTTCTCTGTGTAGCCTTGGCTATCCTAGACTCTCTTTTGTAGACTAGGCTGGCCTCGAACTCACAGCGATCCGCCTACCTCTGCCTCAGGAGTGCTGGGATTAAAGGCTTGCGCCGCCACACCCGGCCTGGGTGCTTGATCCTTTGTTTTTAGCTCCAGGCTGAGAGTCCACAGCTACACTCACCCCAGCACTATGATCTGATGTAGTATCCCACTAGGGACGGCTTCACTACCGGTGACTTTTGCCTGCCTGCCGGAACCTGGGAGCTAAAATCTCAGAATGCTTCTCAGTGCTCAAGAAAGAACAGGACTACAAAAGAACCCAACGGGAATGGAGAGATGGCTCAGAGGTTCAGAGCATTGCCTGCTCTTTCAGAGGTCCTGAGTTCAGTTCCCAGCAACCACATGGTGGCTTACAACCATCTGTAATGAGATCTGGTGCCCACTTCTGGCCTGCAGGTGTACATGCAGGCAAAATACTGTATACATAATAACAAATAAATCTTTGGGGAAAAAAAAAAAAGAGAAACCAATGGCATTAAAGTCTGGTTACCTGCAGGAGACATCTGGGTATGGCCTCCTTGAGAACAGGGATTGTCCAGAGCATGTGTGTGTGTGTATATATATATATATATATATATATATATATGTGTGTGTGTGTGTGTGTGTGTGTGTGTGTGTGTGTGTGTGTGTGTGTGTATCAAACAAAAAGAATAAAAAGGGGCTGGAGAGATGGCTGAAAGGTTAAGAACACTAGCTGCTCTTCCAGAGGTCCTGAGTTCAATTCCCAGCATCCACATGGTGGCTCAGAACCATATATAATGGGATCTGATGCCCTCTTCTGTCTTACAGACATACAGAAAGACAGAGCACTCATATAAATAAAACAACAACAACAGAGAACAGGGCTGGGTGTGGTGGCGCACGCCTTTAATCCCAGCACTCGGGAGGCAGAGGCAGGTAGATCACTGTGAGTTCGAGGCCAGACTGGTCTACAAAGTGAGTCCAGGACAGTCAAGGCTACACAGAGAAACCCTGTCTCAAAAAGACCAAAAAACAAACAAACAAAAAAAAAAACAACAACAACAGAGAACAAGGACTGAATGCAAGGTCAGTATCTAGCACAAACACTTACTGGGACCTCGGTGGCGCAACTGGTTAGTGTGCAGTACTTACACATAGGTGGTACTTACAAATGTTTATTTAATGAACGGCTAGAGAAAAGATAGCTACCATCAAGTCAGCCTGAGGAGTAATTTCATTGCAACTGCCTAGTCACAGATCAGTAACTTGCATGTGTATGACCCCATCTGAAATAACCTAGACCAGGGCTGTGAGAGATCTCTTCCCCACAAATACCACAACAGCTAGCAATGACAGCAATCGGAAGACTAGGAAAACAGCAAAGTTCATGTGATCCACCTGCCGAAGAAATGTTTAAAGTGAACAGGCTCTGTCTCAAGAAGGAAGTCTGGCTTTGGAAGCATGATGCTCGCAGGACCTTTAATGCTACAACCGATGTGATGAACGAAAACCAAATGACCCGAGCGAGCCTGTATCTATTCTCTAGGGCTCCCCGTGTCCTGAATTGGTCCTCCCATCTTTGGGAAAGAGAAACGACCTAAAGAGAACAACAGGGATGAGATGCGGCCTTCTAGGTTCAAGTAACTTTTAGGGCTGGCAAGATGGCTCAGTGGATGAGGTTGCTTGCCACAAAGCCTGGCAACCTGAGTTCAATTCCCAGGACCCACATGGTGGAAGGAGAGAACTGACTCCTGCAGGTTGTTCCCTGATCTCCACATACACACCATAGCAAGCGTACCCACACACACACACACACACACACACACACACACACACACACACACACACACACACACACACACAGAGAGAGAGAGAGACAGAGACAGAGACAGAGAGAGAAATAAGTGCAATAGAAATTTCTATATATTAACAACAACAAAAACCAACCAAACAACCAAACAAAAAAACTAAGGAAGCAGGCCATAGTGGCACAGCCTGTAATCTCAGCACTGGAGAGGCAGAGGCAGGTGGATCTGAGTTTGAGGCCAGCCTGGTCTGCGAAGCAAGTCCAGGATAGCCAAGGCTACACAGGGAAACCCTGTGGGGGTGTGTGTGTAACTAAGGAACTAAGGAAGCCAGAAATAAATTCTACTTCCTTCACTAAAAATGTATAAGGGACCAAAAGCTTGTTCTAAACAGATTAAGATTATTGTTTGTACAGTATTCTGCTTGCATATGTGCCTTCTTGAGGGCACCAGATCTCATTATGGATGGTTGTGAACCACCATGTGGATGCTGGGAATTGAACCCAGTACCTTTGGAAGAACAGCCAGTGCTTTTAACCTCTGAGCTATCTCTCCAGCCCAATTTTTTTTTTTTTTTGAGACACTATTTCATGTATGATGGGTTATTCTTGAACTTGCTATATAGCTGAGAATGACCTTGAATTCCGAAGTCTGTATCTACTTCCCAAGTATTAGGATCAAAGGTCTGTGCCCCATGGCCAGTCTGTCTTATGCTGGAGACTGAACCCAGGGTTTTATGCACGCTAGGTAAGCACTTTACCAACCGAGCTTGGTCCCCAGCCCAGTTAAAGATTTTGAAAAGGAAAGTCCAGCTTAAAGCTAAAATGATCTGAAGAGGGCTCAGAAATCCCACTCCTAAGGTTTTCCGAGTGCCCACTGAGGGCTTTTCTGGCCATCTGAGATGGAGGGCACAGCGGTTACTCACTTTACAGCGTTTCCAGAGCCTGCAGGTAGGAAGATGGGTTTAGGAAGGCACCCCTCTCTAATTTGTTTTTAAAAAGAAGCTAAAGTCAAAATTTTACTTTTAACAATAATAATAATAATAAATCCTCCAACTCCTAAGCTGTATGCTTTTCTGACCTATTTTTTAAGTCACCTGGAGAGTGTCTATATTCTCCCTAGTACAGTATATAAAAAAAAAAAAAAAATCAGGAAGTGTTCACTCTTCCCAGAAACTGAAGAGGGTCAGGGAGACAGGCTCACAGCACAGAAAGGGAGCCAGTTCTAACTGTACGGACAGAGTTTGGAGGAAGCCCCCACCCCGAGACATTCCTGTTATATTTCTTTCTTTCTTTTTCTTTTTTGGGTTTTTCAGGACAGAGTTTCTCTGCATAGCTTTAGCTGTCCTGGACTTGCTTTATATAGATTTCTTATGATGTCACAGACAATGGTTTTTTCCCAGGGTGTCCAGCTCACTCAGGACACATGCATCCACGCCTTAGGAGAGGCGAGGGGTGTTACCAGTCGTCCCTGCCAAGCCTAAGCTGCCCTGTGAGTTCGCTGTCTCACAGGAATGAAGGCAGGCACCTGCCACTGCTCTCCCACACAGCCAAACCCTGCAGAGCGTGGGGCCAGGACACAGAAGGACAAAGAGAAGGGAAGCACCAAGTGAGTGATTGCTTTTGGTTCCAAAGCCAACACACACACACACACACACACACACACACACACACACACACACACACACGCATGCAACTTGCATGCATAGCAGCTGGTCTTCATGAGGAACTCTGCCATTCCTGGAGTCAAGACACAGAGATGATGACCTGGGAGCCCCACCCCCATGACAGCCACAGTCCAAAAACTACAACAGTTTATACAACCTCACAGTCTGCAAGGAGTGGACTAACGCTCCTTGGTGAGGAGGGCGAGGGCTTTGACTAGGCCGGGGGCAAGGTGAGCTATCCCAAGAGCACAGCTGTGACCATCCCTTGATTGTTCTGTGCCGTTCTGCACATCACTGGCCTCTTCCCAAAATGGTACCCAGCCCTCAGAGAGTTTGAGGGGCATCAGATGCACCTCCGAAAGACCATTCCTTGCCCCCTCCTTGTCAAAGGACTCTTCCCCCTTTTAGCTGCTGATGGCAAGTCACTTTCTGCTCTATGCAGAGTCAACTTCCTCTTGTCTCCGTGTTTCACACCAGCCTCTGAGGCCACATCCAGGGTACAGAGGCAAGTGCGCATCTGTATCCACAGGAGAGCTGTTGTCTTCTGGTGTCAGATCTGTGTTCCGGAGTTTGCTCAACGCATCTTTACAAGAGTGAAACCATGCATGTGTGCACGGACAGACTATTCTGTGAAGGGGTCCTGGTTATTTTGACACCTCCCCTAATGGCAATACCTTCCTTGGGAAAGATGGTTTGGACAGCAGGTAACCTGTTCCTAACTTCTGGAAAGGTAGCATGTTCTGTCCACTTGTCAGTGACAGGGGAGGAGGAACCCAACATTTTCAGATACAACGAGATTTTGTAGCTTGTTTTTTTTTTTTTTTTTAAAAAGGGGGTTCTGTGTGGAAATGAGTGCGACAGTGATAAAAATAAACATAATTAAAATTCCAAACCAAAACACAGCTCTTGGCCCCATCCCCAGTCAGTCCTCCAAGACCACGATCTCCACATTGTGGACCTGGTGCTGGTGGTCTTCCATGTCAGCAACCACTTTCTCCTCAGTCCTCAGCTCTGTCTCCAAGATGACTGCTTTGCCCTCAGTGTCTTCAGCCTCAGGGTCTGGGGCTGGGTCAATTTCAATGATGGTCTGCCCATCCTCCGAGGTGCTTTCAACAGCCTGGAGTGCTGAAGTCAGGCCAGACTCCATGGCCACCAGCTCCACAGGGCTCACCATGGTGGCCATATTGCCCAGGGTACTCCCATCCTGCATAGAGGTGGAACTTAGCAGTGCCAAGCTGGATGAAGGGTGGATGGTCACTGTGTCTGGTGAGCTGTTCTTGGCAGAGGAAACCACTGTGGCATAGCGGAAGAGCTGAGGGCCAGAAGGCAGCGTGTGCGCAGTCACAGGACTGGAGCCCTGGCTGAGGGTAGCCACTGGAATATTGCCCACAGAGAACGACTGGCCCACGGGGGTGATGGTGATCGGAGAGATGACGGTAAACTGAGGCTGCTGGACAGGAGAAGGGCTCAGGACAGTGGTGGAGGCTGGCCGCTGGAGCCGGGGTCTTTTTGGAGGCTTTGGGGTGCTCATAGGCATTAGTACCACATTTTGAACTGTCTGAGATTTCAGTCTGGGATCTTGGGCTTGCTTTTTTTGCTCTTCCAACTGCCGTTCCAAGTCTATGAAAAAACAAAAAACAAAACCAAAAACATCCAAACAGACAGACTTTGTGGAAAGAAATATCATCTTGGGAACATTAGCTTGCAGTCAGGAGGCACAGGGTCCTGTCATAGTTTTGCACTATGTAGCCTCAGACAAGTCACCCCATTGTTTCCCAAATGACTTGTGGGGATAATATTTTTTTTAACCCTTCAGTAATTGCTCTTAATCATGTAATTATGGGCAGGGTAACAGTTGAGTCTCTTCAAACTGTCATCTTGCTCTACTCAACCACACATACTCCTCTGCAAATTTCACCTCTTGCCCAGACACAATCTAGGAAGCCTCCCACGGACTCTATGACTTACACTCAGGGCCACGAGCACCCTGAGGACACACTTGAGCGTGGAGCTACATCTCCCAGCATGCACACACGTAGACATAGATTTTTTTCATTTTTAAAAATTTATTTATTTTTGGCTTTTTCGCAGTGAGGTTTCTCTGTGTAGTGTTGGCTGTCCTGGGCTTGCTTTATAGACCAGGCTGGCCTCGAACTCACAGAGATTCAAATGAATCCCAAGTGCTGGCATTACAGATGTGTGCCACCATGCTTGGCTGATATATATATTTCTAGGATTCAATTTTTAACAACCCATGCGCGTGCGTGTGTGCGCTCACGTGTGTGTGTGTGTGTGTGTGTGTGTGTGTGTGTGTGTGTGTGTGTGTGTGTAGGTGCCTGTGAAGGCCAGAGAGGGGATGAGACACTCTGGAACTGGAGCTGCAGGTGGCTGTGTGCCACCTGACGTAGGTGCTGGGAACAGAAGCAGGGTTCTTTTGAAGAGGAGGAAGTATGCTCTTCACTGCTGAGCTAGCTTTCTAGCATACATATATTTACCTTAAATTGTACATGACATAGGCATGTGCGAATCCACATGTATGTGGATGCCTGTGCAGGCAAGGACAAACTCAAGTGTCACCCATAAGAAAGACAAGGTCTCTCATTGGCCTGCAACTCAATAATTAGGCTAGACTTAAACAGTGTATCAATTAAAGCTATCATTTGACAATACTTAAAGCAGCTGGGCACTGGTGGGCACATCTTTAATGCCAGCACTTAGGAAACAGAGGTAGACAAGGCTGGCCTCAAACTCACAGAGATCCGCCTGCCTCTGCTTCTCAGAGTGATGGGATTACAGGCATGCGCCACCACACCCAGCTTTAGACTTTATTTTCATTAAAGAGCTCACTAAATTGCCAGGCAGGCCTGGACGCTGCTGTACAGACCAAGCAGGCTTTCAACTTAGGCTTTTCCTCCTCAGTCTTTGGAGTAGCTAGGATGACCTGGGCGTGCACCACCAAACCAATGCTAGAGTGATTTCCTTTCCTTTTGATTCCTAACTGCCTCTGATATTACCCAAAGGCTAGTTACTCACATCTCTACTCATTCTGCATTGTGAACCTGCCTCATCTCCTCCAAAACTATGCTCATACTCTCTCCCTCTCCCTATCTCTTGTGCAGCGGTTGGGTTCAAACGCAGGGCAATGCACAAGCAAAGCACATGCTCTATCTACAATGGAGGCAATGGAGGCATATCCCAGCCCCGAAATCTTCACAGTCCTACCCAGGTCTTTTTTTTTTTTTCTTCCGAGACAGGGTTTCTCTGTGTAGCTTTGGCCATCCTGGACTCACTTTGTAGACCAGGCTGGCTTCGAACTCACAGCAATCTGCCTGCCTCTGCCTCCCGAGTGCTGAGATTAAAGGCGTGCAGCACCACGCCCGGCCCTACCCAGGTCTTATAAAAAGTTTTTTTGTTCTTCCAGCATACCTACAAACCTGAGCATTTTCTTGTCCTTATCTGTTCGTGTCTGGTTTTCCTTAAGTTCCTTAAGACTCTGAAGAGATAGAGACTGTTTTTTTTTTTTTTTTTTTTTTTTTTTTTTTTTTTGGTTTTTCGAGACAGGGTTTCTCTGTGTAACCTTGGCCATCCTGGACTCACTTTGTAGACCAGGCTGGCTTTGAACTCACAGCGATCCGCCTGCCTCTGCCTCCCGAGTGCTGGGATTAAAGGCGTGCGCCACCACGCCCGGCGATAGAGACTGTTTTATTCCATAGTGTATTTCTTTTTTTTTTTTTTTTTTTTTTTTTATTTAAGTAATTTATTCAGATTATATCTAATTTGTCATATTGTACTCCTAAACCTTGTTTGGAAATGAACAAAGTAGCTGGAAGGGTTAAATTCCTGAAGCGCCCATAGTTTCCAACAGCTTCATTCACACGATTTTGTGAGTGTGGTGCAGGCATATGTCAGTGTGGGAATGTAGCCATGTGTGTAGCTGGCCAATGAGCTCCAGGCATCTGCCTGGCTCCTCTTTCCCAGTGCTGGGACTAGAGGTGCATGTCCTGAGCCTGGACTTTCCATGCGGGTATTCAGAATCTGAACATGAAGTCCTCATGTGCCTAGGGCCAATAATTTACAGCTCAGCCAGCGATCTCCCCAGTCACAGTTATGATTATGACAAAGAATGGAAAATGTACAAAATCCACAGGTAGCAAAAATAGTCATACACTAATGTGAAAAAAAGAAAGCTGATTTGTCACCTTTGCCACCAACATCCTAGCTTATTAGAATGACCTAGCGGCACATTGACCCTCCGAAAATCCCCCAAGAATAAGCAGGTCCCTGCACAGGAGTGAGCTCCGCGTACCTGCCAGGGCGTAGAGGAACTGCTCCTCCCCGCGCTCCATCTGCTTCCGTCTGTTGTCCAGAACTCTCTTGACTGTGTCCATGAGGCCAAATGTGTGTGCCACATTGTTTAGAACAGCAGCATCTATTTGAAACAGAGCACAGACCTGTAGAGTCAGAGCAGAAACATCCTACCAGCTATGGGAGCCAGAGGCCAGCTGGTCAGGAGGAGCTAGCCTAGGCTACAGAGTGAATTGTAGGCCATCCTGAGCTATAGTAGACTCTGATTCAATCCCAACTCCATCTCCCACAACAAGGAAAAGAACCAAGAAATTATGAGACTCTCTTAAATACATTTCAATAACTGTTGTGGTTTTGACAGAGGACCTCATTGCCCAGGCTGATCTCAAAGTTGCCAAGGAGAGCTTTGAGCTCCCACCTCCAGCTCTTTAATTCTGTGATGACAGGTGCTCATCACCACGCCTGGCTATTTATTTTTATTTTTAAAATTTATTTATTTATTTTTCCAGACAGGGTTTCTCTGCATAGCCTTGGTTGTCCTGGACTCACTCTGTAGACCAGGCTGGCCTCGAACTCACAGAGATCCACCTGCCTCTGCCTTCCAAGTGCTGGGAGCCTAGCAAATTTTTTTTTTTTTTTTTTTTTTTTTCGAGACAGGGTCTCTCTGTGTAGCCTTGGCCATCCTGGACTCATTTTGTAGACCAGCTAGGAATTTTTTTAAAGCCAGATTTATCACATGTATTCAATTTTGATTTTGTAACGTATTTGCAGATCTTTCTACATAAACAATCAATCAGGGCTACAAGAGGATGACACAGTGGTGGGTTCTATCCCGCCACCCAAACTCCTGAGTGTCCTGTGTGCTGGCATTGTAGACATACGCCAGAGCTGTTGCCTTTTAGCTTCCTGGGGAGGCAGGACACAGCCTGGTGAAGTATGCCCCCCTCAGTGGCTTCACACAGAAAAGCTGAGCTCTCCCACAAGCAGTTCTCCAGCTCTGCTGGGTTTCCTGTCGTCTACACGCATGCCCCGACTGAATCAGTGATCTGAAGACTTTATAGTCATCTCAATTTAGTAGCCAAATGGTACAATGTGCACTTAGCTTGTTCAAAGCCCAGAAGAGATGGCTCAGTGGTTAAGAGCACATACTGCTCTTCCAGAAGACCTGAGTTAAGTTCCCACACTGAAGTCAAGCGGTGCACAACTTTCAGCTCCAGGTGGGTTCTAATGCTTCTGCCCTCCATGAGCATTCACATGCATGTGCACAGACCGACATACAGACACAGACACACACATACACGTGTAGTGAGAATTTTGGTTTCTTAAAAAACCCAGTTATATTTTATGTCATGTGACTATGTTTTGTTTTAATCCCAGGTGTGGGATATGGGGCTGCTTCATAGCAGGTGACTTCGATTTGCTTTGCGCTCTCATGCAGGAGGGTAGTTTTCCCAGCTGCAGATAGTTTCTGTGAGTCTGTGACCTTTGGAATTCTGGGAACTTTTTTTCAGAGGGCATAAATGCCAAAGCCCGGAGATGGGTGAAGGGAGCTCCAAAGAGAGGCTGCTGCTCCCCCTGCTGTTGCTGCTGCTGCTGCTGCTGCTGCTGGCTGGTTGCAGTTTGTTGCAGTTGGTTGTGGTTTGTCAAGTAGTTGTGCACAAAGAGATGAGAAGAAGAAACTGAATCACCTATGGCAAAGGTCCAACCTACCCAGCAAGAAGTAGTCTAAAGAGGTCTAAGCCCCCTCTTCCCTCTAACCCTCTTTCTTGCCTGTCCACTGTTGGGAGTTGGAAAGGACTGGAGTAAAGGATGGTAAATACAAGAACCCAAAAAAGTAGCCACAAAGTCCACTTACACACATGTGTGCCAGATAGTTTTATGTTAACTCGGCACAAACTAGAATCATTTTGAAAGGGAAAGCCACAATTTGAAAACTAGCCCCACCTGAGTGGTCTGTGGACAAGCCTGGGACGCATTTCTTCTCTGTGTAGCCCTAACTGTCCTCCTGCAGACTAGGCTGACAAACTCAGACATCTTCCTGTCTCTACTCCCAGAATGCTATGACTCACTTTGTAGACCAGGCTGGCCTCTAACTCACATCGATCCGCCTGCCTCTGCCTCCCAAGTGCTGAGATTAAAGCTGTGTGCACCACACATGGCTGGGAAGTATTTTCTTGACTGGCAATTAGTGTGGGAGAGTGTGGGCTCACTGTGGATTATGTCATTCATGGCTGGTGGTCCTGGGTGCTGAACAAAACCATGAGGAGCAATCCAGTGAGCAGCACCCCTCCCCGCGGCCTCGCCTTTGGTTCCTGCCTGACTTCTCTCAGTGACAGCATGACCTGGAAGCACGTGATTAAATAAGCCCATCCCCAACAGACATCCAAGTCGCTTTTGTTATGTTGTTTTATCATATAGTAGAACTTTTTTTATTTTTTTTGGTTTTTTGGAAACTAGGATGGCCAGGGCTATCACACAGAGATGGCTCAGAGGTTAAGAGCACTGTCTGCTCTTCCAGAGGTCCTGAGTTCAATTCCCAGCAACTACATGGTGGCTCATAGCCATCTATAATGAGATCTCGTGCCCTCTTCTGGCCTGCTGGTTCACATGCAGGCAGAACACTGTGTACTTAATAAATTAATAAATAAACCTTAAAAAAGAAAAACCTAGCTGGGCATGGTGGCGCATGCCTTTAATCCCAGCACTCAGGAGGCAGAGGCAGGTGGATTGCTATGAGTTCGAGGTCAGCCTGGTCTACAAAGTGAATCCAGGACAGCCAAGGCTACACAGAGAAACCCTGTCTTGAAAAACAAACAAACAAAAGCCTAAAAAACAAACAAACAAAAAGCAAAACACAAAACAAAAAAAGCCAAACAAGATATGACCAAACCAAAGTTTAAAACCCAGTTGAATGAAATTAAATAAGGCTGGGGACATATCTCAGTGGAAGAGTGCTTGCCTAGCATGCTGTGGCCAAATTAAATTCCTAGGACCACATAAACAAATAAAGCAGTGTGAACCATTAAAAACAATGACTTCACTTCTACAAGCCTTACTTTTCTTATCTGTAAAATTAAGATAATGGTACCTTTGCCTTGGAGTTGTGAAAAGTGATGGCTATTTCTGGGCTCAGTGCACTCACCTGTGAGCTGGAATGGAGCCTGGATGAGGCGTTGCTGAGCACCCCTGAGAAGCTCCTCTATTTCCTTCTGTATATTGCAAACGACCTCCTCCATCAACCCCACGTCGGCTATTCCCTTCCAGAACATCAGCGTGTCCTCTGGCGCAAGAAGGAGAAGACAGAAGGTGAACAGAGACATTGCCCAGACACCTCAGCGCATGGCTACAAAGTTCATTCCTTTTTTAAAGATTTATTGATTATGTATACAGTGTTCTGCCTGCATGTGTGTCTGCACACCAGGAGAGGGCATCAGATCCCATTACAGATGGTTGTGAGCCACCATGTGGTTGCTGGGAATTGAACTCAGGACCTTTGGAAGAGCAGGCAGTGCTCTTAATCTCTCTAGCTCTCAAAGTTAATTTCAATTCAAAAGGATTCTGTACTAAAACATGCAAGACTAGCTGCCTCTATGAGTTGGTACCTAATTATTAGCCCCTTCAGTCACTAGGGGCTGGGATAATTACCTCAATTTGTCATGCCCTTGATTTGTTATGATTCTGGTTATAAAAACATAGCTCTACTCCAATAAAGATATTCAGTTAAATATTAAATAGGCATCCAATATTTAAGGCTAAGTATTACTTGATTAAATTCAATTTTAATTTTATTTTCAATTGGATAAGACTTAATACTATAGAGGTTAGCTAATAAAGATATTAAGCTAACTATTAATTAAAGATATCACCCCTAGTTTTACACTAAACCACACAGCGGGGTGGGAGGGCCGGTAAGTTTCCCTAGGGTAGTGGCTACGTCTCTTCATGTATGTACCCAGCAAATAGCAACAATATTTATTAAATGAACGAGCAGCAGGACAGAATAAAGAAGCCACCTGCTACCTAATCTTCCTTATACCTAAGCCAAGTTTTATTTACCTAAGAAATGTGCCAGAGATGGGGAAAGTTGGAAGAAAAGCACAGACAACAGAGTTGCAATCA